>NC_057798.1:565692557-565799024 GCF_018294505.1 Triticum aestivum
CTGACTGCTGGGACCCACCAACTACATCTTCGCATGCAAGGAAGTGCGTCCGGGCAAAAAAAAGAGTCGCCCCCCTTACTGCTGGGACCCACCAGCTACATCTTTGCACGCAAGGAAGTGCCTGACAGTCGGTACCCACCTGGTCGAAGCATACGTAGCATTGTCATTATGGTCGCGAACGTGTACGTACATATATACTGGTGGATGTAGAGGCGCGCACGTGTCGTAGTAGAGGCGCGCACATAGCATGTACACGTACGTACAACGGCGAGGGTGCAAGAAAGAAAATATGGCCATGTACGTACATACGGGCAGGGTCTCGAACGCCTACTCGCGCATGGCTGTGTTGGAACAGAGAAACAACATCGTCGTCGTGTTCATGGGGAGCCAACCGGCTGGGTCAGAACGGAATGCGTGGTCGTCTTCATCGGGAGGGCTTGGACAGAGCAGGTGATGGAAACGTGGCCTGGCGTACCGCACAACGGAGGAAACGGACCTCCTACATTCGGAACATGGTCCTGTTGATCGGGAGGGGTGTGGCATACCACAAAACGGAGGAAACAGACCTCCTACGGTCGAAACGGGGGTCCTGTTGATCGGGAGGGGTGTGGTGTACCGCAAAACAGACGAAACAGACTTGTGTTGGAGCGCTACGGTCGAAACGGGGGTCCTGTTGATCGGGAGGGGTGTGGCGTACCGCAAAACGGACGAAACGGACTTGTGTAGGAGCACTACGGTCGAAACGGGGGTCCAGTTCATCGGGAGGGGTGTGGCGTACCGCAAAATGGGACTCCACGAGATACTGTTCATCTCCACCATCGACCTCCTCCAGCCTCCACGGGCTACCGTCGACCTCCTCCAGCCTCCACGGGCTCCTGTTCATCCAGCCTCCACCGCGCGCTACTCCACCGTCTACTGTTCAACCACCCCTCCACCGTCTACTGTTCATCCAGTCCTCCACACCATGGGGTCCTGTTCAACCACCCCTCCACGGCCACCCCTCCACCGTCTACTATTCATCCAGCCCTCCACACCAAGGGGTCCTGTTCATCAAGAAGCAACGCCACCGCTCACTGTTCATCCAACCTCCCCCCCACAACGCTCACTGTTCATCCAATCAATCGGCTTCAGTTAGCAGCAGTAGCGAAGGAATCGCTCCATCGAGTTCAGTTAACAGCCATCGATCGATCGCTCGGGTTCAGTAACGCGTAGCCTGAAGTGTAATCGCACGGGTTCAGTTAGAGCCCAATGCCTCGCTCGGGTTCAGTTAGAGCCAACTCCTCGCACACACACGGGTACGTGTACGAGAGAAACGCGCATCGCTCGGCCCCCGACCTCCCACCATAACCGGCAACTCCCCGAATTTTCCTCCCCCTCGCTTCTACCACGGTTTTTTCCGTCATTGACGGCCCAAAGAATGTCATGCAGCAGCGTCTCCGGCCCGCCCAGGACGAAAAGCCCATTTTCTGTCATGATTTTTTGCCATAGAAGTAGGAGCCTACCACATCTATGATGATATCAGGTTTTGTCACAATTATCGTCATAGAAGTGTCATATGTATGACAGGAAAAAAATTCGTTCGGCCCAAAATGTCACGGATGTGTCTTTTTTTGTAGTGTAACCGTCATCGAACTTTAAGCGTGCGGACCCTACGGGTTCGAGAACTATGTAGACATGACCGAGACACGTCTCGGGTTAATAACCAATAGCGGAACCTGGATGCTCATATTGGCTCCCACATATTCTATGAAGATCTTTACCGGTCAAAACAGCATAACAACATACGTTGTTCCCTTTGTCATCGGTATGTTACTTGCCCGAGATTCGATCGTCGGTATCTCAATACCTAGTTCAATCTCGTTACCGGCAAGTCTCTTTACTCATTCTGTAATACATCATCCTCCAACTAACTCATTAGTTGCAATGCTTGCAAGGCTTGTATTGATGTGCATTACCGAGTGGGCCCAGAGATACCTCTCCGACAATCGGAGTGACAAATCCTAATCTCGAAATACGCCAACCCAACAAGTACCTTTGGAGACACCTGTAGAGCACCTTTGTAATCACCCATTTATGTTGTGACGTTTGGTAGCACACAAAGTGTTCCTCCGGTAAACGGGAGTTGCATAATCTCATAGTCATTGGAATATGTATAAGTCATGAAGAAAGCAATGGCAACATACTAAACGATCAAGTGCTAAGCTAACGGAATGGGTCAAGTCAATCACATCATTCTCCTAGTGATGTGATCCCGTTAATCAAATGACAACTCTTTGTCCATGGCTAGGAAACATAACCATCTTTGATTAATGAGCTAGTCAAGTAGAGGCATACTAGTGACACTCAGTTTGTCTATGTATTCACACATGTATCATGTTTCCGGTTAATACAATTCTAGCATGAATAATAAACATTTATCATGAAATAAAGAAATAAATAATAACTTTATTATTGCCTCTAGGGCATATTTCCTTCAGTCTCCCACTTGCACTAGAGTCAATAATTTAGTTCACATCACCATGTGATTTAACACTAATATTCACATATGCATGTGATTAACACCCATAGTTCACATCGTCATGTGACCAACGCCCAAAGGGTTTACTAGAGTCAATAATCTAGTTCACATCGATATGTGATTAACACCCAAAGAGTACTAAGGTGTGATAATGTTTTGCTCGTGAGAGAAGTTTAGTCAACGGGTTTGTCATATTCAGAGTCGTATCTATTTTGCAAATATTCTATGTCTACAATGCTCTACACAGAGCTACTCTAGCTAATTGCTCCCACTTTCAATATGTATCCAGACTGAGACTTAGAGTCATCTGGATTGGTGTCAAAGCTTGCACTGATGTAACTTTTTATGACGAACTCTTTTATCACCTCCATAATCAAGAAACATTTCCTTAGTCCTCACTAAGAATATTCTTGACCGCTCTCCAGTGATCTACTCCTAGATCAAAATTGTACTCCCTTGCCAAACTTAGAGCAAGGTATACAATAGGTCTGGTACACAGCATAGCATACTTTATAGAACCTATGACTAAGGCATAGGGAATGACTTTTCATTCTCTTTCTATTTTCTACCATGGTCGGGTTTTGAGTCTTAGTGAACGTCACACCTTGCAACACAGGCAAGAACTCCTTCTTTGACTGTTCCATTTTGAACTACTTCAAAATCTTATCAAGGTATATACTCATTGAAAAATCTTATCAAGCGTCTTGATGTATCTAAATAGATCTTGATGCTCAATGTGTAAGCAGCTTCACCGAGGTCTTGCCTTGAAAAACTCTTATTCAAGTATCCTTTTATGCTATCCAGAATTTCTATATCATTTCCAATCAACAATATGTCATCTACATATAGTATTAGAAATTCTACAGATCTCCCACTCACTTTCTTGTAAATACAGGCCTTTCCAAAAGTCTGTATAAAACTATATGCTTTGATCAATTCATCAAAGCGTATATTCCAACTCTAAGATGCTTGCACCAGTCCATTGATGGATCATTGGAGCTTGCACATTTTGTTAGCACCTTTTGGATCGACAAAACCTTCTGGTTGCATCATATACAACTCTTCTTCTAGAAATCCATTCAGGAATGCAGTTTTGACATCCATTTGCCATATTTCATAATCATAAAATGCGCGGCAATTGCTAACATGATTCGGACAGACTTAAGCATCGATACAAGTGAGAAAATCTCATCGTATTCAACTCCTTGAACTTGTCAAAAAACTTGTTGTGACAAGTCGAGCTTTGTAGATAGTAACACTACTATCAATGTCTGTCTTGCTCTTGAAGATCCATTTATTTTCTATGGCTTGCCGATCATCGGGCAAGTTCACCAAAGTCCATACTTTGTTCTCATACACGGATCCCATCTCAGCTTTCATGGCCTCAAGCCATTTCGCGGAGTCTGGGCTCATCATCGCTTCCTCATAGTTCATAGGTTTATCACGGTCTAGTAACATGACTTCCAGAACAGGATTACCGTACCACTCTGGTGCGTACCATACTTTGGAAGACCTATGAGGTTCTGTAGTAACTTGCTCTGAAGTTTCATGATCATCATCATTAGCTTCCTCACTAATTGGTATACGAATCACTGGAACTAATTTATGTGATGAACTACTTTCCAATTCAGGAGAAGGTACATTTACCTTATCAAGCTCTACTTTCCTCCCACTCACTTCTTTCGAGAGAAACTCCTTCTCTAGAAAGGATCCATCTTAGCAACGAATATCTTGCCTTCGGATCTATGATAGAAGGTGTACCCAACAGTTTCTTTTGGGTATTCTATGAAGACGCACTTCTTAGATTCGGGTTCGAGCTTATCAGGTTGAAACTTTTTCACATAAGCATCACAGCCCCAAACTTTTAAGAAACGACAACTTTGGTTTCTTGCCAAACCACAATTCATAAGGCGTCGTTTCAACGGATTTTGATGGTTCCCTATTTAAAGTGAATGCGACTGTCTCTAATGCATAACCCCAAAACGATAGTGGTAAACCGATAAGAGACATCATAGATCGCACAATATCTAATAAAGTGTGGTTACGACGTTCGGGCACACCATAACGCTATAGTTTTTTAGGTGGTGTGAACTGTGAAACTATTCCACATTGTTTAATATGAAGGCCAAACTCGTAACTCAAATATTCTCCTCCACGATCAGATTGTAGAAACTTTATTTTCTTGTTACGATGATTCTCCACTTCACTTTGAAATTCTTTGAACTTTTCAAATGTTTCAGACTTGTGTTTCACTAAGTAGATATACTCATATCTGCTCAAATCATCTTGTGAAGGTCAGAAAATAACGATACCCGCCACGAGCATTAACACTCATTGGACCATATACATCGGTATGTATTATTTCGAACAAGTCAGTAGATTGTTCCATTGTTCCGGAGAATGGAGTTTTAGTCATCTTGCCCATAAGGCACAGGTCGCAAGCATCAAATGATTCATAATCAAGTGATTCCAAAAGTCCATCTTTATGGAGTTTCTTCATGTGCTTTACACCGATATGACCCAAATGGCAGTGCCACAAATAAGTTGCACTATCATTATCAACTTTGCATCTTTTGGCATCAATATTATGAATATGTGTATTACCACGATCAAGATTCTATAAACCATCAACATTGGGTGTATGACCATAGAAGGTTTTATTCATGTAAACAGAATAATAATTTATTCTCTGTCTTAGATGAATAATTGTATCGCAATAAACATGATCAAATCATATTCATGCTCAAAGCAAACGCCAAATAACATTTATTTAGGTTCAACACTAATCCCAAAAGTATAGGGAGTGTGCGATGATGATCAAATCAATCTTGGAACCACTTCCAACACACATCGTCACTTCACCCTCAACTAGTTTCTGTTTATTCTATAACTCCTATTTCGAGTTACTAATCTTAGCAACCGAACAAGTATCAAATACTCAGGGGCTACTATAAACACTAGTAAGGTACACATCAATAACCTGTATATCAAATATACCCTTGTTCACTTTGCCATCCTTCTTATCCACCAAATATTCAGGGCATTTCCGCTTCCAGTGACCATTTCCTTTGTAGTAGAAGCACTTAGTTTCAGGCTTTGGTCCAGCTTTGGGCTTCTTCACGGGTGCGACAACTTGCTTGCCATTCTACTTGAAGTTTCCCTTTCTTTCCCTTTGCCCTTTACTTTGAAACTAGTGGTCTTGCCAATCATTAACACTTGATGCTCTTTCTTGATTTCTACCTTCATCGATTTTAACATCACGAAGAGCTCAGGAACCGTTTTCGTCATCCCTTCCATACTATAGTTCATCACGAAGTTCGAGTAACTTGGTGATGGTGACTAGAGAACTCTGTCAATCACTATCTTATCTGGAAGATTAACTCCCACTTGATTCAAGCGATTGTAGTACCCAGACAATCTGAGCACATGCTCACTAGTTGAGCAATTCTCCTCCATCTTTTAGCTATAGAACTTGTTGGAGATTTCATATCTCTCAACTTGGGTATTTGATTTAAATATTAACTTCAACTCCTGGAAGATCTCATATGGTCCATGACGTTCAAAACGTCTTTGAAGTCCCGATTTTAAGCCGTTAAGCATGGTGCACTAAACTATCAAGTAGTCATCATATTGAGCTAGCCAAACATTCATAACATCTCCATCTGCTCCTGCAATAGGTCTGTCACCTAGCGGTGCATCAAGGACATAATTCTTCTGTGCAGCAATGAGGAAACACCTCAGATCATGGACCTAGTCTGTATCATTGCTACTATCATCTTTCAATATAATTTTCTCTAGGAACATATATAAAAACATAGGGAAGCAACAACGCAAGCTATTGATCTACAACAACATAGACATGCAAAATACTATCAGGACTAAGTTCATGATAAATTAAAGTTCAATTAATCATATTACTTAAGAACTCCCACTTAGATAGACATCCCTCTAATCATCTAAGTGATCACGTGATCCAAATCAACTAAACCATAACCGATCATCACGTGAAATGGAGTAGTTTTCAATGGTGAACATCACTATGTTGATCATATCTACTATATGATTCACGCTCGACCTTTCGGTCTCAGTGTTCCGAGGCCATATCTGCATATGCTAGGCTTGTCAAGTTTAACATGAGTATTCTGCGTGTGAAAAACTGGCTTGCACCCGTTGTAGATGGACGTAGAGCTTATCACACCCGATAATCACGTGGTGTCTGGGCATGACGAACTTTGGCAACGGTGCATACTCAGGGAGAACACTTTTACCTTGAAATTTAGTGAGAGATCATCTTATAATACTACCGTCAATCAATGCAAAATAAGATGCATAAAGGATAAACATCACATGCAATCAATATAAGTGATATGATATGGCCATCATCATCTTGTGCTTGTGATCTCCATCTCTGAAGCACCGTCATGATCACCGTCGTCACCGGCGCGACACCTTGATCTCCATCATAGCATCGTTGTCGTTTCGCCACCTATTGCTTCTACAACTATTGCTATCTCTTAGTGATAAAGTAAAGCAATTACAGGGCGATTGCATTGCATACAATAAAGCGACAACCATATGGCTCCTGCCAATTGTCGATAACTCGGTTACAAAACATGATCATCTCATACAATAAAATATAGCATCACGTCTTGACCATATCACATCACAACATGCCCTGCAAAAACAAGTTAGATGTCCTCTACTTTGTTGTTGCAAGTTTTACGTGGCTGCTACGGGCTGAGCAAGCACCGTTCTTACCTACACATCAAAACCACAACGATAGTTCATCAAGTTAGTGTTGTTTTAACCTTCTCAAGGACCGGGTGTAGCCACACTCGGTTCAACTAAAGTTGGAGAAACTGACACCCGCCAGCCACCTATGTGCAAAGCACGTCGGTAGAACCAGTCTCGCATAAGCGTACGCGTAATGTCGGTCCGGGCCGCTTCATCCAACAATACCATCGAACCAAAGTATGACATGCTGGTAAGCAGTATAACTTGTATTGCCAACAACTCACTTGTGTTCTACTCGTGCATATAACATGTACGCATAAAACCTGGCTCGGATGCCACTGTTGGGGAACGTAGTAATTTCAAAAAAAATTGTATGCACACACAGGATCATGGCGATGCATAGCAACGAGAGGGGAGAGTGTGTCTACGTACCCTCGTAGACCGAAAGCGGAAGCGTTAGCACAACGCAGTTAATGTTGTTGTACGTCTTCACGGCCCGACCGATCAAGCACCGAAAGCACGGCACCTCTGAGTTCTTGCACACGTTCAACTCGATGACATCCCTCGAACTCCGATCCAACCGAGTGTCGAGGGAGAGTTTCGTCAGCATGACGGCGTGGTGACGATGATGATGTTCTACCGACGCAGGGCTTCGCCTAAGCACCGCTACGATATTATCGAGGTGAACTATGGTGGAGGGGGGCACCGCACACGGCTAAGAGATCCAAGGGATCAATTGTTGTGTCTATGGGGTGCCTCTTGCCTCAGTATATAAAGGAGGAGAGGAGGTGAGGGGCCGGCCCTCTCTATGGCGTGCCCTGGCGAGTCCTACTCCAACAGGGAGTAGGATTCCCCCCTTCCATGTAGTAGGAGTAGGAGTCAGGGAAAGGTAAGAAAGAAGGGAAGGAAGGAGGGGGCGCAGCCCCTCCCCCTAGTCCAATTCGGACTAGGCCTTGGGGGCACGCGGCTTGCCCTAGGTAGCCCCTCTCTCTTTCGCGGATGGCCCAATAAGGCCCAATACTTCTCCCCGGCGAATTCCCGTAACTCTCCCGTACTCCGATAAATACCCGAATCACTCAGAACCTTTCCGATGTCTGAATATAGTCGTCCAATATATCGATCTTTACGTCTCGACCATTTCGAGACTCCTTGTCATGTCCCTGATCTCATCTGAGACTCCAAAATACCTTCGGTACATCAAAACACATAAACTCATAATATAACCGTCATCGAACTTTAAGCGTGCGGACTCTACGGGTTCGAGAACTATGTAGACATGACCGATACACGTCTCCGGTCAATAACCAATAGCAAAACCAGGATGCTCATATTGTCTCCCACATATTCTATGAAGATCTTTATCGGTCAAAACCGCATAACAACATACGTTGTTCCCTTTGTCATCGGTATGTTACTTGCCCGAGATTCGATCGTCGGTATCTCAACACCTAGTTCAATCTCCTCACCGGCAAGTCTCTTTACTCGTTCCGTAATACATCATCCTGCAACTAACTCATTAGTTGCAATGCTTGCAAGGCTTATATTGATGTGCATTACCGAGTGGGCCCAGAGATACCTCTCCGACAATCAGAGTGACAAATCCTAATCTCGAAATACGCCAACCCAACAAGTACCTTTGGAGACACCTGTAGAGCACCTTTATAATCACCCAGTTACGTTGTGACGTTTGGTAGCACACAAAGTGTTCCTCCGCTAAACGGGAGTTGCATAATCTCATAGTCATAGGAACATGTATAAGTCATGAAGAAAGCAATAGCAACATACTAAACGATCAAGTGCTAAGCTAACGGAATGGGTCAAGTCAATCACATCATTCTCCTAGTGGTGTGATCCCGTTAATCAAATGACAACTCTTTGTCCATGGCTAGGAAACATAACCATCTTTGATTAATGAGCTAGTCAAGTAGAGGCATACTAGTGACACTCAGTTTGTCTATGTATTCACACATGTATCATGTTTCCAGTTAATACAATTCTAGCATGAATAATAAACATTTATCGTGAAATAAGGAAATAAATAATAACTTTATTATTGCATCTAGGGCATATTTCCTTGAGGGGATGCCCGAGGCATCCCAAGTAAATATTCAAGGAGACTCAAGCGTCTAAGCTTGGGGATGCCCCAGAAGGCATCCCCTCTTTCTTCAACAAGTATCGATATGTTTTCGTATTCGTTTCGTTCATGCGATATGTGCGAGTCTTGGAGCGTCTTTTGCATTTAGTTTTCATTTTTCTTTTATGCACCATGCTGGTATGAGATAGTCCTTGGTTGATTTATAGAATGCTCATTGCACTTCACTTAAATCTTTTGAGTATGGCTTTAATTATAGAATGCTTCATGTGCTTCACTTATATCATTTGAAGTCTGGATTGCCTGTTTCTCTTCACGTACAAAACCGCCATTTGTAGAATGCTCTTTTGCTCCACTTATATTTGTTAGAGTGTGGGCATATCTTTTGAAGAAATAATTAAACTCTCTTGCTTCACTTATATCTTTTTAGAGAGATGACAGGAATTGGTCATTCACATGGTTAGTCATAAAATCCTACATAAACTTGTAGATCCCTGAATATGATATGTTTGATTCCTTGCAATAGTTTTGCGATATAAAGATAGTGATATTAGAGTCATGCTAGTGGGTGGTTGTGGATTGTAGAGACACTTGTGTTGAGGTTTGCAAGTCTCGTAGCATGCACGTATGGTAACCGTTGTGTGACAAATTTGAAGCATGGGGTGTTTCTTTGATTGTGTTCCTTATGAGTGGCGGTCGGTGATGAGCGATGGTCTTTTCCTACCAATCTATCCCCCTAGGAGCATGCGTAGTAGTACTTTGCTTCGAGGGCTAATAAACTTTTGCAATAAGTATATGAGTTCTTTATGACTAATGTGAGTCCATGGATTATACACACTTTTACCTTTCCATCATTGCTAGCCTCTTCGGTACCGTGCATTGCCCTTTCTCACCTTGAGAGTTGGTGCAAACTTCGCCGGTGTTTCCAAACCCCGTGATACGATACTCTCTATCACACATAAACCTCCTTATATCTTCCTCAAAACAGCCACCATACCTACCTATCATGGCATTTCCATAGCCATTCCGAGATATATTGCCATGCAACTTCCATCATCATCGTATACATGACTTGAGCATTCATTGTCATATTGCTTTGCATGATCGTAAGATAGCTAGCATGATGTTTTCATGGCTTGTCCATTTTTTGATGTCATTGCTATGCTAGATCATTGCACATCCCGGTACACCGCCGGAAGCATTCATATAGAGTCATATCTTTGTTCTAGTATCAAGTTGTAATATTGAGTTGTAAGTAAATAAAAGTGTGATGATCATCATTATAGAGCATTGCCCCATGAAAAAAAAAGAAAAAAAAGGAAAGGCCAAAGAAGCCTAGATAAAAAAGGGGGCCAAAGAAGCAACCCAAAAAGAAAAAAAAGAAAAAAAAGGGCAATGTTACTATCCTTTTTCCACACTTGTGCTTCAAAGTAGCACCATGTTCTTCATATAGTAAGTCTCCTATATTGTCACTTTCATATACTAGTGGGAATTTTCATTATAGAACTTGGCTTGTATATTCCAATGATGGGCTTCCTCAAATGCCCTAGGTCTTCATGAGCAAGCAAGTTGGATGCACACCCACTTAGTTTTCAGTTTGAGCTTTCATACACTTATAGCTCTAGTGCATCCGTTGCATGGCAATCCCTACTCCTCACATTGACATCAATTGATGGGCATCTCCATAGCCCGTTGATTAGCCATGTCGATGTGAGACTTTCTCCCTTTTTGTCTTCTCCACATAAACCCCACCATCATATTCTATTCCACCTATAGTGCTATATCCATGGCTTGCGCTCATAAATTGCGTGAGGGTTGAAAAAGCTGAAGCGCGTTAAAAAGTATGAAACAATTGCTCGGCTTGTCATCGGGGTTGTGCATGATGGGAGAATTTTGTGTGAAGAAAAGAAGCATGGCCAAACTATATGATTTTATAGAGATAAGCTTGCTTTCGCCTTGTTGTTTTGAAAAGACATGATTTCTTTATTAGTACGCTCGAAGTATTATTGTTTTTTATGTCAAATGATAGACTATTGCTTTGAATCACTCGTGTCTTAATATTCATGACATGATTAGACATATGATCAAGATTATGCTAGGTAGCATTCCACATCAAAAAATTATCTTTTTATCATTTACCTACTCGAGGACGAGCATGAATTAAGCTTGGGGATGTTGATACGTCTTCGTCGTATCTATAATTTTTGATGGTTTCATGCCAATATTATTCAACTTTCATATACGTTTGGCAACTTTTTATACTATTTTTGGGACTAACATATTGATCCAGTGCCTAGTGCCAGTTCCTGTTTGTTGCATATTTTATGTTTCGTAGAAACCCAATATCAAACGAAATCCAAACGAGATAAAAATGGACCGAGAATTATTTTGGAATATTTGGGATTTTTTGGAGGAATAATCAACGCGAAATGGTGCCTGAGGTGGCCACGAGTCAGGGGGCGCACCCTCCCCCCTGGGCGCGCCTGGCACCCTCGTGGGCCGCCGTAAGGCGGTTGACGTTCTTCTTTTGCCGCAAGAAAGCTAATTTTATGAGAAAAATCCAGGCGAAAGATTCACCCCAATCGGAGTTATGGATCTCCGGATATAAAAAAATGGTGAAGGGGAAGGATCTGAGAACGCAGAAACAAAGACAGACAGAGAGACAGATCCAATCTCGGAGGGGCTCTCGCCCCTCCCACGCCATGGGAGCCAAGGACCAGAGGGGAAACCCTTCTCCCATCTAGGGAGAAGATCAAGGAAGAATAAGAAGAAGGGGGGCTCTCTCCCCCTTGCTTTCGGTGGCGCCGGAACACCGCCGGGGGCCATCATCATCGCCGCGATCTTCACCAACACCTACAAAGTACTTCTAGTTTCATACTTGTTCTAGGTAAAGTGAACGTCAAACGTGCGTAGAGTCGTATCAGTGGCTGATAGGACTTGAGAGAGTATTTGTTCTACCTTTAGCTCCTCATTGGGTTCGACATTTTTACTTATCGAAAGAGGCTACAACTATCCCGTATACTTGCGGGTCATCAGCGGCACACACGGTGCGGTTGAACAATATGTACATTATTTAGTGAACATAAAGGGGCCTCGATCAAGACAACTACGTGGCAGTGGAACAACGTTGTAGCGGAACTCCATAGCATAGGGACACCGATGTGGACACGATCTAGACTCGGACAACTCTCCTTTCCAACGAGACTTTCCTGAAATCTGGCATGACACGCCAGGTCAGTAAATTGAATGTACTTGCAAGCTCACAACAAGCATAAACATAATGACAGACAATATCATGATAATTAACCAATTAATAACAATGCAACCATATATGAAATATGTTGTGACCATGCTCTTGTGATAATCGTCCCTCGGACTGGCTTAGCAAATGTGATCGTTTCCAGATCACAAACGTGTTGAACACAGAGACAAACTCGTGATCCTTACGACGATCACAACCACGACCAATAAATGGCCCATGATCCTTATGGCGATCACAACCACGACCACATCTGGTCCAACTCGACATGATGGCCTTTCCGCCACCACCATAGTGCAAACGTCACACTTAGTGTGCAAATTCATTAAGTGTTGACCCATGGTGTACCCTACTTTCGAGCGTGTCCTTAACCGTGGACTCGACTATCGATAGATTAATACACTCTGCAAAGGTAGCACACTGGACCCACACCACGGAACCCATGGCCTCGCACTCCCATTCGGGTGGACCAACGGCATTCCGACGAAACCACTCCATTGCCATCACACTCTCCCGGCCACTCTGACTAAATCCCCATCGGGCTAGTCCTAGGTGGCCCCGTGTCTACCTCAAGACACAACGACCATCGTCATGGCCACGATCCACTCTGGGACCCGCTACCAAAAACTTAACAACAGGCTCACAAGATTATGCTTGCTTACCGGGCCAGTGTACAACACGCCCATAACCTTCCCTAGATGGAGGCACCGACCAGAGGCACGGCAATGAAACGAATTAAGGTCATCCCATACCGGCAAATGTGGTCGCACTGGGAAAGACTCGATTCAGCGGCACCATGACCCGGTTAACAACATATTCAAGTTGAGTTATTATCAGGTTTAACTTAAAGTGAAAGTAACCGGTGTTATAATGCCATGACATGCATCACTAACAAATGCATCACATATCAATGAAAATAACTGAGGCAACTACGCTCTCCCTGAGCAATCAACAACTCATGATACTCCTCTGGTTAAGATTAAACCTCACTTTAACCAGAATCTTTTCTAGCAAAATTAATCATTTTTCATCATGCAAAAATAATCTCACTAATTATTTATCTCCATAACCATATTATCTTCTCATTACTCATAACTAAATCCTTGTTAGATTATCAACTAGATTCACTTCAAACTTTCTATAAATCAATCATATTTAATATAACAAGCATCTAATAGAATGTAATTAACATATTAATAATTTAAATGCATGAATAATCATTAGTTCAAGTAGGAAAATCACAAATATTGAAGTGGCAGTATGAAAATGTTCTTGTGGCTTGCCTTAGTGCAGATGAGGTTCACAAGCCTCCTGGTGATCCTCAAGACAAGCCTGCTCTTCTGAAAATAAATAAAAACACACAAAAAAATCAAGAAACCTTCTGGAATTCACCAGAAAATCTAGACAGCAAGAAAAAATCCCATCTTTTGGGAGCTGCTAGATTTTTGGACAAAGAACACAATGCAAAAAGAATCATTGCATTTGAACTTATAGATAAAAATTTATGGATGTTTGAAGTTCTCTGGATTTAAATGAATTTTGAATTAAAATTAAACAGACTGGGGCGGTGACGTCGAAGGCGTAAAAGCCAAGGGCGCGACCACTCGTACCTCTTTGCGCGCGTATAGAGTGGCTGACTAGCAGGCCCCGCTAATCAAGTGAGGAGGAGGGGGAGAGGGAAACAGAGAGTGGCGGCTTCGCCGGAGCGCACGCCGGCGGCGAGGGCTCTTGGGCTAAAATGAGAGGGGGGAATCAATAGAGGAGACAGAGGCACACTTGCCCGTACCCGTAGTGTGGCTAGGGGTGGTCGGGCGGCGTCGGAAACAGCCTCTCCAGTGGAGGCAGAGGGCAGCAGTCGCCGGAGATGAAGACGACGGCGGCTTGGGGCGGCTCCAGGGGCTCCAACAGGGCGGAACGGCTCCACCGGAGAATGGCAGAGGCCCTGGCGGGGTTGCCCTGGCCTGGGAGGGGCTGGAGCTGCAGGGATGACACGAGGGGATTGCCGGCAAGCTTGAGCTCGGAGACGGCAGCCCGCGGCCTGCCTGGCTGGGCTGCGGCTTTCTACTAGCTTGTGGAGTGTGTGGGAGTGGATGTGGGTGCTCGAGGAGGTTGGGGTGGCCGTATTTATAGGCGAGCAGCGAGGGGGTTCGGGCTCCGCCGGAGGACACCTGTCCATGGCACCCGGCGACGAACGGCACCAGTGAGAGATGGGGAAGAGGATGGAGTTCACGCGAGAACTATTTGCCAGCGCGGATGAGCACAGGGGCGAGGGGAAGACAACAAGCACAGTGCATCATGCACTGTGTCATTGGCCGGACCGTGCCCGTGCCCGCTGTGGCAAGCTCCGGCATTAGCGAGTGCCAGGGAGGAGTTAAGGGAGTGGAGATGGAGATGGTGGCGCGGTTTTGCACGCTTGGGCAGGCTGGGTAGCGAGCACGCGCGCAATAGAGCGCTCGGCTGCACTCAGAGCGTGTGTTTTGCATGCCAGCATGCCTGGACAAACGTGGTCAGCGCGTGAACTATGATGTTAGGCCACCCTAAGCGCAAACTTCATGTCTGGCATGTAGTCCTTGGTAGTTTTGAGTGTTACCACGATTGGGTTTGGTTCCAGGTGCAGTAGAAATGAGTTTGTACTCCAAGCAAGTTTCTAGACAGTAACTTTGGAGGTTTACTGAGGTCAAACCACTGGGAGTTGAAGTCTGGGCTTTGGAGGCTAGCCAACACTTACTAAGGTAAAGATGCACAAGAAAAAACTAGCTACAATGGAGCTAGTAAAATGGTAGTTGATGTAGAAACTACCATTTCTGTCCAGAAATGAAAATATTTTCTATAGCCAAAATATTCCAAAGAGTGATGAAATATTTTTGCTCAGAACGGTGCCTAGGGTTCAAAGAATAATTGGGATTTTTCTCAGGATTTTAGGGGCAAGGAAAATTAGGGTTGCTTTGTAGCACAAAGGCCTAGCTAGGGTTTAGGAGGGCAAAATGAATATTTTTCATTTAAGAAAAATATTCCAAGTGATATTTTGAGATGAACCAGAGAGGGAGTGATGGTTTGAGAAGGAGTTGAAGCACTTGGGTCAAATTCAAGGGGTACCCAAGTGGTTAAGTCCAAACGAAATGATTCAAAAACTCCAAACTCAAATCCAAATCAACTGAAAACAAGGCAAAGAAGAGAGGGCAAAAACTAGGCTGTCACAAACCTCCCCCACTTAGAATGAATCTCATCCTCAAGATTCGGTTGCTTGGAAAAATCATTCTGGATAATGTGCCCTTAGAAATTCTTCTGATTCCCATGTTGATTCAGACTCTATGTGATGCTTCCATTGGACTTTGTAAAATTTCCTTGCTTTACTGCGAGTGACTCTTTCCATCTGATCCAAAATTTTCACCGGCCTCTCTTCATATGTTAAATCCTTTGCCAACTCTATTTCTGCCCAATCAGTCTTTTTCTCAGGCGGCGATATGCATCACCGTAATTGTGAAACATGGAACACGTTGTGCATGTACGACGATTCAGGGGGTAACTCCAACTGATATGCAAGAGTACCCACTCATGTCATAACGGGAAATGGACCAATAAATCTGGGTGCCAATTTTCCATGAGTCTGAAATCTCTTAATACCTTTCATAGGTGTGACTCGAAGTATACATGTTCTCCGGGTTCAAAACTGATCTGTCGGTGCTTTGCATCATAGTAACTTTTCTGTCGAGATTTGGCCAACTGCAATCGGTCTCTGATTTCCTTGACCTGTTTCTCGGCTTCCAGCATGAGATCCGTTCCAAAAATATGGCTATCTCCGATTTGAGACCAATTTAACGGAGTGCGGCACTTACGGCCATACAAAGCTTCATACGGTGACATCTTTAAACTGGTCTGGAAGCTATTGTTATAAGAGAACTCGGCATACGGCAAATAGTCTTCCCATCTTGGTCCTTGGGCCAATGCATAGGCTCGCAGCATATCTTCGAGTATTTGATTTACCCGCTCTGTATGTCCATCATTCCGAGGATGATAAGCTGTACTGTATTTCAATTCTGTCCCCAAAGCTTGATGGAGACGGGACCAAAAAGCAGAGGTAAAGAGTGAACCTCGGTCAGAAGTGATGGTTCGGGGGACTCCATGCAGACTGACTATTCGGGATACATACAACTGTGCAAGCTCATCTGCTCAATATGAGGTTTTGATCGGGATGAAGTGGGCTACCTTGGTTAATGTATCCACTATGACCCAGATTGCATCATTGCCACGTCGGGTCTTAGGTAGTCCTGTAACGAAATCCATACAGACATCATCCCATTTCCATTGTGACACTGGCACCGGTTGGAGAAGTCTGGCTAGCTTTTGATGTTCTGCCTTCACTTTGTTGCATATGTTGCAGCAGGCCACGAAATAGGCAATGTCTTTCTTCATTCCATCCCAGCAGAATATTTGTCGAAGGTCTTCATATTTCCGTACCTCTAGGGTGAATTGAGTACGAGGATTCATGGGCTTCTGAGAGGATCTGTTGCTTTAAATCCGCTTGATTGGGCACACAAATCCTTCCCCAGAATCGAAGGGTACCGAACTGATCCTTCGAGAAATCGGAAGTCTGACTTGCTACCATATGCATGGCACGTTTCTGCAGATCGGTTTCATCCGGCTGGGCCTTGCGGATCTCTTCCTCAAGGGTGGGGGTAACTTCCAAAATATTAGCAAGGCCAGCCTCAACTATGACCAGGTTGAGCTGAGCAATCTCTTCTTTATGTTCACGAGGCAAAGACTCCAATATGGCATTTAAACTGATGGGCTTTCAACTGGGTGCATCGGCAACTACATTGGCCTTACCCGGGTGGTAATTTATTCCAAGATCATAATGCTTGACTAACTCAAGCCATCTTTGTTGATAGAGATTTAAATCTGGTTGGGTAAATATATACTTGAGGCTTTTGTGATCGGTAAAAATTTGGCACCTCTTCCCAATGAGATAGTGTCTCCAAATTTTTAAAGCATGGACCACCGCGGCCAATTCCAAATCATGAGTAGGGTAATTTCCCTTGTGGGGTCGTAGCTATCGTGAGGCGTAAGCTACTACCTTGCCATCTTGCATATGTACGCATCCCAGTCCTTGCCTGGAAGCGTCGCAATACACATCAAAATTGCGGTAGATATCTGGAAGAGTCAATACCGGAGCAGTTGTCAGCCGTTTCTTTAACTCATTGAAACTTTCCTCATAGTCCTCAGTCCATTCAAACTTCTTATCCTTCTTGAGCAGCTCTATCATGGGTTTAGAAATCTTGGAAAACCCTTCAATGAAACGATGGTAATATCCGGCTAATCCTATAAAACTCCGGATCTGAGATACAGTTGTGGGTGGCAACCAATCAAGTACATCCTTTACTTTGCTTGGGTCCACGGCTATACCTTCGACGGATAGCACATGTCCAAGGAATCCAACTTGCTTGAGCCAGAACTCACATTTACTGAATTTGGCATATAACTGATGTTCACGGAGTCATTGTAACACTGCTCGGAGGTGTTTTTTATGTTCTTCTTCACTCCTTGAGTAAATGAGTATATCATCAATGAATACTACCATGAACTTATTGAGAAAGTCCATGAATACCTTGTTCATCATGTGCACAAAGAAGGCAGGGGCGTTGGTGAGGCCAAAAGACATAACTATATATATTCATAAAGACTGTATCGAGTGGTGAATGCGGTCTTAGGAATATCCTCCTTTTTGATCTTGAGCTGATAGTATCCAGTCCATAAATCAATCTTGGAGAATACCTTGGCCCCCACTGAGTTGATCAAACAGGTCATCAATTCTTGGCAATGGATATTTGTTTTTGATTGTGACGTCATTTAGCTGACGGTAATCCACACACATGCAGAGGCTAGCATCCTTTTTGTCCACAAAGATAGCAGGTGATCCCCATGGTGAAGAGCTGGGGCGGATATATCCTTTCTGGAGCATTTCATCAAGTTGTTTCTTTAGCTCCACTAATTATAATGAAGGCATTCGGTAATACTTCTTGTGTATTGGTGTGGTCCCGGGCACAAGATCTATTGCAAACTCAAGCTCTCGATCAGGTGGCATGCCTGGCAGTTCTTCTGGAAATACATCAGGAAACTCGCTGACCACCGGAATTAATTCCAATTCAACCACTGCTGTGAAGAACATTTCCTTTGAGGGTATGCTTCTATGAGCATAAAATTTTGCAGTCTACCCTTCTTGGCTGGTCAAAGTGACTTCTCGGGTCGCACAATTTATGCACACTTGATACTGAGTCAACCAATTCATACCTAAGATAACATCCAACTTACCAGACTCAATAAGTATCAAAGAAGTTGGAAAACAGATTCCATTGACATTAACTTCTAGATTGCAGCAGGCTAGATTACTTTGGATTAGAGATCCCAGGGTTTGTACCAGCATATTCTTGCCCAAAAGCGAACAAGGAAATTTGTTTTGGGCAACAAAACTCCAAGAAATAAAAGAGTGGGAAGCCCCAGAGTCAAATAAAATCACTGCAGGTATGTTATTAACAGAGAACATACCAATGACGACTTCAGGGTTCTCTTGGGCTTCATCGGCGGAGATGTGATGAACATATCCCATGATGGTGTGCTGGTTCGGGCATGCCTCCATACAATTGACTTGTGGCCTGAATATAGCATTCGTCCGGTTGTTCTTGGGACACTATTTGGCATAATGTCCGGTTTGCCCACAACTGTAACAAGAGTTGCTGCGCAGACGCTCCTCTTGCATTGGGTTGGGTGCAACATTCTTGAGTTGGGTGGTGGTCTTGTTAACATTTTGATGCCAATTGGGCTTATATTCTACCTGAGTCTGTTGCCATGTACGAGCCTTCTCCACTGGTTGTATTTCCTTCCTTGGCTCAAACTTGCGCTTGTGATCGTTGTTGGCAGACTTATTATCCGATGCAAGCTTGTGCTCTCTTTCAGCAATGAAAGCCTTGTTCACCAGGGTTTGGAAGTATGGGAAATCGAACATACTGAGAGTACACCGGAGTTGCGGGTTTGATCCACCAAGAAATCTGTCAATCTTTGTTTCTTTAGTGGCCATGTCATATAGAGAGTAACGTGACAGATGATTGAATTTCTGCAAATATTCTCCCACAGACTGACTTCCTTGGAGGACCGTGAGAAATTCACGCTGCTTAGTCTTCATAATTCCCACAGGGATATGATATTTCCGGAATCGTTCTTTGAATTTTGAGCAGGTAATTTCTTCATCAGCAGACCACATGGCTCTTTCATTTTCCCACCATATGGCAGCAGCGCCTTCAACATAATGTGTTACAAATGGAACCTTATCTCCTTCTTCAGTACGAGCAACCTCAAGCTTCTTCTCCATAGTTCTCAACCAATCATCTACATCCAAGGGATCAATGGCCTGACTAAAACTGGGAGGCTTGGTCCTTTGAAAATCTGATAGCTTGGAGTGATGACCGGGTTGATTTCCATTCTGTACAACCACAACTTGAAGACTTCTTAATATTTCAATCAGATCATTATTCCGTCTTTCCTCAAACATACGCAGAATTTGTTCGGTGGAGGGCAGATTTGGCGGTGGAGGCGGTGGTGGAACGTACGGCTCGGGTGATTGTCCTGCCTATCATCCGGAACAACAAACAGGAGAACCCTCGTGAACGTTGCTACTGCAGCCTCCCCGCGTCATCCTAATATGATTTTTCCCAAGGTAACGCAACCGAGATGAGAAGCATTCAAAATGAACTTGGGAGAAGCCAGCAAAAAAGCCCGAGAAAAACCGAAATGGCGAAGAAAATACGGCAAAGAAAGTAAAGTTCCAACGTAATTATACATAGACTCATACATGAAAGATAACAACATGCCAGGTTCCACTACTCTCATACATGAAACGAAACATCATGACTCGTATGACTACATCCGTACTCCATCCTGACAACTGCGAATACTTGGAAGCTCTACTACTCTGCTGGTGCTGCGGGGTCCTCTCCTGAAGCGGACTCGGATCCTGAACTGACGGGGTAACTGAGACCTCCGGGTTAAAGGTGACACGACGATGCTACCTCGAGGGTTCTCCCTCCAGGGCAGGTGGAGGGTGAATCATCGGGGCTACAGGAGTGGCGAGAAGTGTAACCCACTCAGCAGGAGCACTAAGTGGACTCACTGTCGCGGTGCCCGAGCTACTCGGAGGAGTAACCGGGGAAACAAGGGAGCTAGAACTGGCAGGAATATAGGGAGTAAATCCTACAGATGCTGGAGTAGTGACTGATCTAGCAGAGGCTAAAGCAGTACACGCACGACTCAGCTCTCGAGCCAGCTCGTAGATCAGAAGATAGCTAGCAGTGATATATCGAGAAAGGTGGCTAGCAACACTATCAGACTCCGTATCAATGACAGGGAATCGGACACGACCATTATCGTGTAGAGAAGGATAGTAGTAGAAACCTGGGTGGTTCTTCATCCGGACCACGTTGTAGCGAAGCTCAACAAGTACCTCCAATGCAGCAAACTGGACGGACTGAGAAGCGGTAGAAGCGTAACCGCTCCGGGAGGTTCGAGTGTAAGTGCTGGAATCGGAACTCGTGCGCAGAGTAACCACGGCGTGATACTCATACACTAAGTCAGCTAGACGCTCCCGGTACACACGATAGGCTGGGTCGTCATTGTGGGGGTACAGCCGATGCCACCCATTATGAAGGAGATGTGGCGACGTGTACGGCATCAGCTGCAACTGGCACGGATACAGCACCAGAGCCATCTACACTCACAACCATTAGCAGGTTAACATAAAAATAAAATCAGTGCATGCAATGCAACAACCAGCTACAAATGCTACCGGCACTCAACTACAACTCGTATCTAGCATTCAGTTAACTCGTCGTAGTCTAGCATGGCCTATAGTCAGCACAGCTCTGGTACCAAGCGTTGTGGCACCCCGGCTCAGAGCAACCGTTTCACCATGCATTGCCAGCCCAGAGACCTTGTCTTCTGGCAACACACAACAACTTGGTACACAAAAACAATCGCTTTATTGATGCTAGCAGATCAGATTTTATATTACAACAGTTAGCGAGGCCAAGCGGCACACAAGGTGCGGCTGAACAATATGTACATTATTTAGTGAACATAAAGGGGGCTCGATCAAGACAACTACGTGGCAGTGGAACAACATTGTAACGAAACTCCATAGCACAGGGACACCAATGTGGACATGATCTAGACTTAGACAGCTCTCCTTTCCAACGAGACTTTCCTGAAATCTGGCATGACACGCCAGGTCAGTACATTGAATGTACTTGCAAGCTCACAACAAGCATAAACATAATGACAGACAATATCATGATAATTAACCAATTAATAACAATGCAACAATATATCCAATATGTTGTGACCATACTCTTGTGATAATCGTCCCTCAGACTGGCTTACCAAATATGATCATTTCCAGATCACAAACGTGTCGAACACAGAGACAAACTCGTGATCCTTACGGCGATCACAACCACGACCAATAAATGGCATGTGATCCTTACGGCGATCACAACCACGACCATTAAATGGCACGTGATCCTTACAGCAATCACAACCATGACCAATAAATGGCCTGTGATCCTTATGGCGATCTCAACCACGATCACATCTGCTCCAACGCAACACGATGGCCTTTCCGCCACCACCACAGTGCAAACGTCATACTTAGTGTGCAAATTCATTAAGTGTTGACCCATGGTGTACCCTACTTTTGAGCGTGTCCTTAACCATGGACTCGGCTATCGATAGATTAATACACTTTACAGAGGTAGCGCACTGGACCCACACCACGGAACCCATGGCCTCGCACTCCCATTCGGGTGGACCAACGGCATTCCGACAAAACCACTCCATTGCCATGACACTCTCCCGGCCACTTCGACTCAATCCCCATCGGGCTAGTCCTGGGTGGCCCCATGTCTACCTATAGACACAACGACCACCGTCATGGTGACTATCCACTCTGGGACACGGTACCAAAACTTAACAACGAGCTCATAAGGTTATGCGTGCTTACCGGGCCAGGCTACAGCACGCCCATAACCTTCCCTAGATGAAGGCATCGACCAGAGGCACGACAATGAAATGAATTAAGGCCATCCCATATCGGCAAATCTGGTTGCACTGGGAAAGACTCGATTCAGCGGCACCATGACCCGGTCAACAACATATTCAAGTTGAGTTATTATCAGGTTCAACTTAAAGTGAAAGTAACCGGTGTCATAATGCCATGACATGCATCACTAACAAATGCATCACATATCAATGAAACTAACAGAGGCAACTACGCTCTCGCTGAGCAATCAACAACTCATGATACTCCTCTAGTTAAGATCAAACCTCACTTTAACCAGAATCTTTTCTAGCAAATTAATCATTTTTCATCATGCAAAAATAATCTCACTAATTATTTATCTCCATAACCATATAATCTTCTCATTACTCATAACTAAATCCTTGTTAGCTTATAACTAGATTCACTTCAAACTTTCTGTAAATCAATCATATTTAATATAACAAGCATCTAACAAAATGTAATTAATATATTAATAATTTAAATGCATGAATAATCATTAGTTGAAGTAGGAAAATCACAAATATTGAAGTGGCACTATGAAAATGTTGTTGTGGCTTGCCTTAGTGCAGATGAGGTTCACAAGCCTCCTGGTGATCCTCAAGACAAGCCTGCTCTTCTGAAAATAAATAAAAACACAAAAAGAAAACATCAAGAAACCTTCTGAAATTCACCAGAAAATCTACAGAGCAAGGAAAAATGTCATCTTTCGGGAGCTGCTAGATTTTTGGACAAAGAACTCAATGCAAAAAGAATCATTGCATTTGGACTTACAGATAAAAAGTTATGGTTGTTTGAAGTTCTTTGGATTTAAATGAATTTTGAATTAAAATTAAACAGACTGGGGGGGTGACGTTGAAGGAGTAAAAGCCTAGGGCACCACCACTCGTACCGCTTCGTGCACGTACAGAGTGGCTGACTAGCGGCCCCCGCTAGCGGCCCCCGCTAGTCAGGTGAGGAGGAGGGGGAGAGGGAAACAAAGAGTGGCAGAGCTTCACCGGAGGGCACGCCGGCGGCGAGGGCTCTTGGGCCAAAACGAGAGGGGGGAATCGATAGAGCAGACAGAGGCGCACCTGCCCGTAACCGTAGCGTGGCTAGGGGTGGTCGGACAGCATCGCAAACAGCCTCTCCAGCGGAGGCAGAGAGCAGCGGTCGCTGGAGACGAAGATGACGGCGGCTAGGGGCGGCTCCAGGGGCTCCAATAGGGCGGAACAGCTCCACCGGAGCTGCGGGGACGACCCGGGGGGCTCGCTGGCGAGCTCGAGCTCGGAGACGGCAGCCCACGGCCTGCCCGGCCGGGCTGCGGCTTTCTACTAGCTTGTGGAGTGTGTGGGAGTGGATGTGGGTGCTCGAGGAGGCTGGGGTGGCCGTATTTATAGGCGAGCGGCGAGGGGGTTCGGGCGCTGTCGGAGGACACCTGTCCAGGGCACCCGGCGACGAACGGCTCCAGTGAGAGAGGGGGAAGAGGATGGAGTTCACGCAGGAACTATTGGCAAGCACGGACGAGCACAGGGGCAAGGGGAAGACGACGAGCACACTGCGTCGCGCACTGTGTTGTTGGCCGGACCGTGCCCGTGCCCGCTGCGGCGAGATCCGGTATCGGTGAGTGCCAGGGAGGAGTTAAGGGAGTGGAGACGAAGATGGTGGCACGGTTTGGCATGCTCGGGCAGGCTGGGCGGCGAGCACGCGCGCAACAGAGCGCTCGGCGGCACTCAGAGCGCGTGTTTTGCATGCCAGCATGCCTAGACGAACGCGGTCACCGCGTGAACTAAGCGCAAACTTCATGTCTGGCGTGTAGTCCTTTGTAGTTTTGAGTGTTAACGCGATTGGGTTTGGTTCCAGGTGCAGTAGAACTGAGTTTGTACTCCAAGCAAGTTTCTGGACAGTAACTTTGGAGGTTTACTGTGGTCAAACCACTGGGAGTTGAGGGCTGGGCTTTGGAGGCTAGCCAACACTTACTAAGGTAAAGATGCACAAGAAAAACCAGCTACAATGGAGCTAGTGAAATGGTAGTTGTTGCAGAAACTACCATTTCTGTCCAGATATGAAAATATTTTCTGTAGCCAAAATATTCCAAAGAGTGATGAAATGTTTTTGCTTAGAAAGGTGCCCTAGGGTTCAAAGAATAATTGAGATTTTTCACAGGGTTTTAGGGGCAAGAAAAATTAGGGTTGCTTTCGAGCACAAAGGGCTAGCTAGGTTTAGGAGGGCAAAATGAATATTTTTCATTTAAGAAAAATATTCCAAGTGATATCTTGAGATGAACCAGAGAGGGAGTGATGGCTTGAGAAGGAGTTGAAGCACTTGGGTGAAATTCAAGGGGTACCCAAGTGGTTAAGTCCAAAAGAAATGATTCAAAAACTCCAAACTCAAATCCAAATCAACTGAAAACCAGGCAAATAAGAGAGGGCAAAAACTAGGCTATCACACCGGCGCGGTTGCGGTGGCGACCGGTGGCAAGGAAGCAGAGAAGTCGTGACGGTTGACGGCTACAGGGAAGCAGCGCCGGGGCTTTGGACGGATCCGAAGTTGGAACCGCTCCGGCGCCGTGAACAACGGCGGGGTGAATCGGCTCTTGTACGGTTCATGCGGTCGTCGTCGAGGCAACTCCAGCAGTACGGAGTAGGAGGCACACGGCCTAGTGCACGACGACAAATGGACATCGTCCCCGGCATTAGGGAGGAGGGCGGCTATGAATCTGGTGCAGTGGGGGCGCCATGGAGGAGGGGTTGAGGTTTCGCGGCTCGGGAGAAGGGAGGTTCCAGGGAGAAGGTGATTTGACGCCCACGAGGTATGGATGGGGAGGGAATTGGGAGGGGAGTCGAACCATGTCTTACAGACGCATTTGTCTGAAATGTGGGGGGAGTTACAGTTCTACCCCTGCCTTTAGGCTTCTCGGCTTGGGTCTGTGTACTGAGGGTCGGGGATAGTAGAGTAACTTCGCTTCTCCCCAAATAGTGGGCGCGAGCGATTTCGGGCGAGGAGGGCGTGTTTTGAAATATAGTGGGCGCGAGCGATTTTGGGCGAGGAGAGCGTGTTATGAAATATTGGGCGCGAGCTATTTCGGACGAGGAGACGGTGTTTTGCCGACCATGGTTTATGAATTATTCGGCACATGTCATTTCGACCGAGGAGAAGGCGTGCTTGGATGAAGTTACAAACCTACCCTCGATGTACAACGGGCCAATTGATGTGTGTCCCACATAGGCCGGTAATTTCGCGTCTCCCATTTATTCGCCCGGGCGAATTCCAGTGAGCAGAGGGTGTTTGATGGTTCGTTCAAATTTTGGGAGAACGAGCATCCACGTCTACATTACCAAGTCGATTTGAATCAAATTTGAAATATTAGCTTGCCACTTCTTTTTTAGATGGAGAGATGATTCTCGGGAGTAATGTGTTTTTACATGCTCATTCCTAGAGATTTACTATATGACAAACAGTTGACCCACTCATAAACAGGAATCAAACCCAAAATGAAATATCTCTATTCAATGAAATAGCACATTCACCAGGTCAAAATAGTGAACTAAATCCAAAATTGAACACCTCAATCGAGTAGCATGTTGTACAGTATTATAGTACTCCATGAACATGTTGAAAGTCAAATTAATGAACTTGTTTGATATACGCATATCTCCGTTCATGTGTGGACTGCAGACAACATGTTCTCCAATTTAAATATTTGAATACAAGTTTATGTCCAAACATGGTTTATATCAGTCTTTGATGCACAAAACGTGACCTCCCCCTCTCCCGGACTCCTGCTCTCTCTCTATCTATCTATCTATCTATCTCTCTCTCTCTCTCTCTGTGTGGGTGTGTGTGTGTGTGTCTCTCCGACAATCTTCAATTCTGCCACACGCATCCAACACACAAACCTTGTTGGTCCCTCTCCCTCTCTCTTCGTCTCTCTCTCTCTCTTTGTGTGTGTGTGTTGGGGGGGGGGTCTTCGTAGTTCGCATGCATATATACTCCATCTATAGGTCTCTCTCGTACACTATGTATGATTCTCTAGTCCAAACTAGATATCTTGGGTGCACTCATCGTACGCACACAAATTCATTGGCTCGTTGCCCATAACTCTCTCACGCGCCACTCTATCATCTCAGAGCTCTTCCTTCTCTCTCTCAAACTCTCTATCTACCTGGGTCACACATACACATGCATATCTCACTCGCACTCGATAGACTCATCTAAAACACTATCTCTCTGCCTCATTCTCTCTCCATCTCACACGCACACACACACAATCTCATGCCTAGCTAGGCAAGAATGATGGTATCTCACTCAATTGTAGGCACACGCAGTTCCCCCTATATGTATATCACTAGCTAATCTTAGTGTCCATCACAAACATATGCATGGTCTATCTTCATTTCTCTCGGGGCATCTTTCTATCGCGCACGCACCTCCCTCGATCTCCCACCCATATAGTCCACTCACGATCACGAGGGGATCTCTCTATCACAAACACACCCTCTCTCCCTCCCCATGTGTCCATGTTCTCCATGTGTCCCTCTCGACCTTTGTTCCTTGTTGGCCAGACCTCTCTTGGACATGTTCTATAGGGTGTCTCTCTCCGTTGCAAACAGTCACGTACTAGATATCTTCGTGTATCTCCTCACCTCGCTTTTCTATCTCGGAGATGCATGTGTGATATGTTTGCATAAGAAACAAAAAAACACACTCTCTCTCTCTAATTTATCGTTTGTTGTCACTTTCTTTTTCACACACATACTCTTTTTGCACACTCACTCATTCTCCTTCGCACGCACTTGATCTCTCTCGACTTAGCCACTCTCTTCGGTCCATAGCATATAGATTTATTGAAAAGTCAAACATCACAAAGTTTGACCATGTACGTGGAGAAAAACATTTACATCTAGAACGGCAAACATATACCATTGGATTCACCATGAGATGTAGTTTTGTATGATGTATCTTTGGTATTTTAGATATAAATAACATTTGCGTAAACCTGATCAAAGTTTCCAAAGTTTGACTTCTAAAAAATTTACATGCACTGCATTATCAAGCGGATGGAATATCTCTTTCCCCCTCTCAGCTATCTGACACACCACTCAGCCTTACTGGGGCTCCTCTATCTCTGTCAAACTTTATATCTCCCTGGTTCACACATACACATGTCTCGCTCGCGCTACATATAGACCCATCCAACACTCTCCACCCTTGTTCTCTCTCTATGTGACACACACACCCCTAAGTACCATAATCTCTCACTCCATCATAGGTGCAAGCACTCCCCCCCTAAGTATGATTATCTCTCACTAGCCATCAGGAACACACGTATTGTCTCCTTCCATCCATATGTCTATCTCGATATCTCTCGGGGTATCTTCTATCGCGCACACACCTTGTCACTCAATCTCCCACCCATGTAGTCCCATCACAATCTCCAGGGGATCTCTCTATGACAAACAAACACTCTCTCCTCCCCATGTCTGCATTTTCTCCGTACGTCTCTCTCGACCTCTCTCCCTTGTTTGTCAGACCCATGTGCTAGGGGTCTTTCTCTCTCAGTTGCAAACAACCACACACTATCTCCTCACCTTGCTTCCGTTGTCGAAGACGCGTGTGTGATATGTTTGCATAAGACACACACGCTTTTTCTCTACTTTTATCGTGTGTTGTCCATGTCTCTTTCACACACGCACACACAAATTTTTCACTCACTCTTTCTATTTCTCTCTCTCTCTCTCTAGTTAGGGACACTCGCACGTCCATAAGCATATGGATGTTTTGAAAAGTCAAACCTCAGAAAAGTTTGACTAGGTATATGTGGAGAAAAACATTTACATCTGGAGCGATAATTAGATTCATCACAACATGTACTTACTTCATACTATCATTTATCTTTGCTATTGTAGATATAACTAATTTCTTTATAAACTTGGTCAAAGTTTCAAAAGTTTGACTTTAAAAAAATGTTGGCACTACATTATCGAACGGAGGGAGTAGCTCTTTCTCTCTCTCTGCTATCTCTCACGGGCCTCCCCTCTCACTCAAACTCTCTATACCGACGGATTATATGCTCACTGTGTCAGCGAATAGCTCCGTATATTGTTTAGTTGACCAGTCAACCAGTCCACATGCTGCCTTGTCATCTCGTGTTCTTTATCCTCGTGTGTTGGCCCATGTGGCAATGGGTGAAAATAAGTAAACTAGAGGCCCATCTGACATGCGGTGAAGTAAACAAAGTTGAAACCACTCAGGGTAGCACCCCGAACACTAGTAAATTGAGGGCGCATTTGAGGACACACTTCTTCCGCGTGAAGGACGCACTCGCGCACAATTCAGCACTACGCAGTGGCATGCACAGAAGGACGCACTCGCGCACACCCAGCAGGCCCTCCACTATGTAGGCCAAAACACGTGCTAAATTCACTTGTGATACATTTGGCATCGATGCCCCTCCATTGCTCACCTGGTGCCCCAATCTAGATCATCTACTTTGCTCCGGTGCCAAATTAACTCACACAATGAAACAACACTTGTGTGGGAGAGAGAGAGGACTAGGGTAATAATAAACACTTGTTTGGGAGAGTGAGAGGCTGGTGTGGTTGGTTTGATTGATTTGTTTATACATGTGGGTCTGTGTGCACAGCGGTGCCAACTCTCACACATCGCAAGAGCGGTGCCAAAATCTTTTGATTTGACATCGATGCGTATTATGTGTCATACTTTTGACAAATATGGCATCAGCCACATAGTGGAAGGCAACAAATACCCGAGCTCTTCACGTGCTCCTAGGTAAATGAGAGGAAAGAGAAAAAGAGAGAGAGAGAGAGAGAGAGAGAGAATATCACTAGCCAGCCAACCCTATCGTATGAGCGAATGATATTGGTACCTCTTGACGACACAGTAATCTTATACAGCCAACTGCTCTAATATGTTCTCTTCTTTTGCAGATAAAAAAATACCCGAAAGTGAAAAATGTGCTACACTATAACAATCTTATCGAATGCCTTGATCACCGCAAGCGTCTAAGCCTACCGAGGCAGCACATCTGAGATTAAATTGGCCGGGTTCTTTGTTCTAGAGGCAAGTGCGGTCAAGGTAATGAGGGTTGGCGTTCTCTGGTGCAACAATGAATGGCGTGCTGATCACCGCAAGCGTCTAAGCCTAAATGACAAAGTCACTCTAGAAGCTGAATTTGTTTTTGAAACATCAAGTGGCCAGAGACTCGAAAATTTATTTGCCCATTAATGACTTGTCAGGCTGGTGGATTGTAGTTTGTACGATAATGCTGCATCCACCTAAAGTAACAAAAGTTCTTACGTCTTCCTAGTAATTCCCTCTTCGTAGGTGTAGCATTACTCCTAACATTCATAATATCAGTTTGAAACTTCTAATATGGTCATGTCCTATTCTTGCATTTTCAAAATCATGCGAATCAAAGAGGTCCTGAGTTGGTGATGATGTTGTGCCTGCCATCTTTCACCAATAGTCGTCCGATCTAGATCTGACGCATACAAACCAAACTTCTCCAGTTTTGCAAAAAGATGCCCGCAATTGTTCCCTATTTACAAACAACGCCTTGTCTCTCGCAATCAGTCTTATCTCCTCCCCACCACATCTAGAAGGCTATGGAAAAATCTGGCATGATGGCCGCTGCCGGCACCGTCCACCCCCAATCTTGGTGTTCCGTGCAATGCACAGGCATCTACGCACGAGAAATTATGTCGAACACGACTAGTTGTAAGCAGGCTAGCTCTACAGCCATGATGATAGTGACTGCAGACGGTGAGGCTGACTATGGTATGCCGAACATGGCGCCTATACTCAGGTGTCATATCCGGTGTAGGGTCTTGTCACTTCACTATGAGGAGCAACACGTAATAATTTGACCAACGGGTAGTACAGTGCTACTACATTGGTAGTACTACTACTAGTACTAGCACCACCATCTGGATTTAGTAGTACTACCACGTCCATCTGGATTTAGTATTTGACTTGCAATATCTAGTAATGCATGTTACAAAAAATGTACCACTCCCTCTGTAAATAAATACATGGTGTATTGTTTTATTCCTATCAGCGAGAGAACTTAATGTCTTTTTGCTAATTAATAGGATTATATGCAATGAACTAACCACTACATGTCATGTTTGGTAGTCTCAAGTCATTGAAAGCATGCACGGCCCACATCTCTCATTGGTTGATATGTCACGAAATAAGAAACAAGGAGGGAGTTAATGTACCATGCCTAAGTGTTTTGGGATTATTTGGTTTTCGTAAGTTGACTTACACAACATTTTTGGTTACATGCATTAACATTTTATTAGTTAAATCAAAGGTCAAAACTTGGCGCAAAATGCAAAGGGGACCAATAAACCAGTAAACATCAAAGTTCTCTCGTTTGGCCCCAACTAGGGGTCCGGTGAGATGACTATACTGCACCGGCACAGAGGGGGATGCAGCTGCATTGACTTACTGCACCTGCCTTTGGGTGTATGACATGTGGGCCCAACGGGTGGCTGGCCCACATGTCATACAACCAAAGGAAGGTGCAGTAGAAGGCCGAGGAATAGATGGCCAACACGCACGTGAATTCAACACAGTCTGCACTTCTCATATAAAGGCTCCCCGCCAGTCCAATCTAGTACGAAATCCTACGCACCTACGCACCCTAACATAGGGCAAGAGTGATCACTCCAATCGCAAGATCAGTTGACTAGAAGCTAGACCCATGGAGGCGATGAGCGCGAGCATCCGCCGGCTGTGCCAGGTGGTCCACGATGTCGGCCTGCGTCCCGGCACCAAGGAACGTCTCCAAGTAGTGCTTGAGGCCACCAGGGCGAGGGGCCGCTTGGACAACAGCTTCGTGTCCTTGTTCGATGAGGTCCGTCGGCTTCCTCGACAAGTTCACCGTCATCAAGAAGCTCGGGGACGACCTTGACGTATGCTTCCAGCCCACGCGCCAAGGCTCTATGATTCCCACCACCCTCAATGGCCTCTATGGTGACAACCTGTTTGACTCACTGGTGGCCCTGCGACTGCCCGCCATTGTTCCGGAGAATGTCCACCTCGAGGTCGCGCTCTCCGCGCAGCGCCTGGCGCAGCAAGACACCATCGACATAATCAAACACGTCTATGCGCAAATCGTCCACAAGGACTACTACATGCAAGAGGAGGACCATAGGACGCTGGCCTTCTTGGACCGCAGGGCAACCTTGGACAGCATTGTTCAGAAGCACGATGAGCTCGCCGCCAACGCCGCTGCTCCTCACACGTCGGTTGGTCACCAGGCGCACTAGGGAGTGAGGATTTCGTTATTGGATCTGTATGTATCTTTATCTTTCCGTCAAATCCATGTAGTAGTATATGGTACTACTAGTAATTATCTTACCTTCGACATCAACTTCATAACTTTCGTACATACTCTATGCATGAACCGTGCCAGAACCAAAATTCTCATTACTCTAGGGAAAATCGTTATTTCTATCTATCGGTCGCGCCATGGAGCAGAACCAAATTTTACAAGTTACAAGTTCAAAAGGAAAAGCCTGTCGTGTCCGCGTTGCACCCCCACACGGTTGGTACGGCACACCGCTCAAGGGGGAATGCGTGTTGTGTTGCATTTTCACTTACAAGTGGGACTGCAGTTGAGCAAACCAACTATCGGCAAACCCCCACCCCGCCCACCGCATGATGGCTGAGAAAACAGGAGGGAGAAGAGATGGATGTAGCACGGACTCCAAGAAAATTGGTGTCAGATGGGACTCGTGTGGGTGGCGTCTGCCGTACTGCTAGACGTGAATGCTAATTATGGCCCATGCCACCCCACTATATCGAGCCTATATCGAGGTGTTGGTTATGTAGAACAAATTACCTGGAGTCCGTGCCCAGCCCTCCTCTATCTCTCTTCTCAGCCAGCCAGCAGACGTGCGGAGCCCATCACCTATTTGCTCATATGCGGTCCCACATGTCAGTGAAAACGCAAGAGGACCCACTGAACCTGCACATCTTTCACCTCGACGTGCTGGTGATGAAAAACAAATCCAATAAAGATCTTTGGTGGCTGCTTTTTGGAGTTACTCAAGAGTAGTAAGATTCTATTTATAGTTTAACCCAAGATGCACATCATGTGGCTTCAACTACCACTCCATTTTCTTGCATGACATGACCTGGATGCTGGATGTCCCACGTGTCAGCAAAAGAAGGAAGAACTCGACCAAATCTTCGATTGTGCTCTTGGATTAGACTAGTTGTTCTAACTTAAAATTTTATTGTGTAGAATGGATGCAAGTTTTGGTATTGGGAAGAAGAGTACATCGATATATTGATAGAGCGCAATTTAGTAGATGTTCTAGCACTTTATGCTAGCATAGAGGCTAGAGATGAGACTAGTGCACTTGTTGATAGAATAGAGGCTAGACATGAGACAAGATGCGAGGAAGTAACGTCTACTTCTTTACACTCGAAGAAGAAAGAAGCACGCAAGATCGAGCCTCCGCAGATCAACAAGGGATGCATCGAGAAGGCACTAATCTAACTTACAGGAGCAGTTATGGAAGTTGGATATCTTCCAAAATGTATTCTTGTGGTTCTTGTTTTCTTTGATCTTGCTTTTCTAGTCAAATTTTGGTGATGTATTTCCATGTACCAAAAATCAATGATGAAAAAAGATATGTGTTTGCAAAGAAAAATGTATGCAGCCGAGATGTGGCCGCACGTTGGGCGCACAGCCACCGCATTCGAGAAATGGCCCGGACACGACCCCATTGCCCTACCCAAACGGATAGAATCCGGGCAAACAGAGGTCTGTTTAGGGTCATGCGTTGGAGTTGGCCTTACAAGTGGGACAATAGTTGAGGAAACCGACTATCGGCAAACCCCCACCTCGACCGCCGCACGATGGCTGAGTTAGAGAAACGACGAGGTTGAAGAGATAGTTGTAGCACGGACTCCAAGAAATATGGTTTTAGATGGAAGTCGTGTTAGTGGCGTGTGTCGTACTCCTGGACGTGAATGCTTGTTCTGGCCCATGCAACCCTACTACTCCTATGTAGTATCGAGGATTCGAGGTGCTGGTTATGTACAACGAACACATTAACATATGGTCCACCTCACATTGTGGCCAAATTTCCTGGAGTCTGTGCTAGGTTAAAAAGTGTTCTTTGTGAGGGTGGGTGGCTGGTCTCAAGTTTAAGACTTGTTGTATTACATATACGTAGACGTAGAGATAGTGCAGCTGAAAGTGCAACTATCCCTAGGTGGTTTTGGTAATTCATAACAACATATAGCTCATTGAGCTAATGCTATTCCAAGACTATAATTTCAGGAAAGCTCAATGAATGGCATGGCATGGATGATGAAAGTGGATCCCTCAAAATATCAAGGACAAAGGATTGGCTCAAGATAAAAAGCTCAAGACTCTTCATTTTACATTTTAGTGATCCCAGATCACATTGAGTCTATAGGAAAAGCCAATACTATCAAGGAGGGATGAGGTGTTGCTTAATGAGCCTCTTGCTTCAAGTGCTTAGTGATATGCTCCAAATACCCTCAACTACTTTCTCACATCCTCATATGACCTAAACCTAAAGTCAAAATCGGTCACACCGATTCTTTCTATCCGGCGCCACCGAGTTCAAATGTCATAGCCACTGCCACAAACCCTAGGCAAATCGGTCTCACCAATAGGGATCTCGGTCTCACCGAGATGGGATTGTAATCTCTATGTTTCCCTTTGTAACGTTTTGGTCTAACCTAAGTGAGCGATCGGTCCCATCAAGATTGCAATGTAAACTCTTTGTTTTCCTTTCGTAACATTTCGGTCTCACCGAAAAGAGTGAATCGGTCCCACCGAGTTTACCTGACCAACTCTCTGGTTAGCTAATTACCAAAATCGGTCTCACTGAATTTGTGTAATCGGTCTCACCGAGATTACGTTATGCCCTAACCCTAACCATATTGGTCCTACTGAGTTGCATGTCGGTCCCACCGAAAACCCTAACGGTCACTAGGTTTACTAAATCGGTCCGACCGAGTTTGATGATTCGGTCTCACCGAGTTTGGTAAATTGTGTGTAACGGTTAGATTTTGTGTGGAGGCTATATATACCCCTCCACCTCCTCTTCATTCGTTGAGAGAGCCATCAGAACAGACCTACACTTCCAACTTACCATTCCTGAGAGAGAACCACCTACTCATGTGTTGAGGCCAAGATATTCCATTCCTACCATATGAATCTTGATCTCTAGCCTTCCCCAAGTTGCTTTCCACTCAAATCTTCTTTCCACAAGATCCAAATCTTATGAGAGAGAGTTGAGTGTTGGGGAGACTATCATTTGAAGCACAATAGCAAGGAGTTCATCATCAACGCACCATTTGTTACTTCTTGGAGAGTGGTGTCTCCTAGATTGGCTAGGTGTCACTTGGGAGCCTCCGACAAGATTGTGGAGTTGAACCAAGGAGTTTGTAAGGGCAAGGAGATCGCCTACTTCGTGAAGATCTACCGCTAGTGAGGCAAGTCCTTCATGGGCGACGGCCATGGTGGGATAGACAAGGTTGCTTCTTCGTGGACCCTTCTTGGGTGGAGCCCTCCGTGGACTCGCGCAGTCATTACCCTTCGTGGGTTGAAGTCTCCATCACCGTGGATGTACGATAGCACCACCTATCGGAACCACGCCAAAAACATCCGTGTCTCCAATTGCGTTTGAATCCTCCAAACCCTTCCCTTTACTTTCTTGCAAGTTGCATGCTTTAATTTCCGCTACCTATATACTCTTTCCATGCTTGCTTGACTTGTCCAAAGATAGCTAAAATCTGCCAAAGTCTAAAATTGGGAAAAGGTTAAGTTTTTATTTGGTCAAGTAGTCTAATCACCCCCCCCCCTCTAGACATACTTCAAGGTCCTACACATGTAGCATAAAGAAACACAACTGCCATCTTAGGCAGTTGTACACCAAGGCTGGTGTGAAGGAGTACTTAGGTAGTTGGAAACGCTTGCATTGAACCGGAAGTGATTCTTTGGGAAGGGCCAGCTACTGTCAATCTCGAGACCAACGCAGGACTTATCATCCAGGCTGAAGCGGCCTATGTCAGGACGCATATTTTGAAGGCCACGATAGGGAAGCAGAGCAATGACCGAGGTATAGAAACAGTTGCTTCTCATAAATGCTAGTAACATTGTGTCAATAGCAGCTGGATCGCCTTTCACCATCATTGGATAGTTTTGTCCAAGGAAGAGCGAGTTTCCTTCAAGACTATCAATATTGAACGAGTGAGAAGGTGTTGGCGCTAGCACACTAGTATCCATCCCGAATACCCTGCAACGGATGTTGGAATAGGTCCGGAGAGTGCGGCCATGCGAGACAACACCTGCTTCCTTAGTATCATCAGCAGTGCCCTGTACATACACTAGAAGAGGTGATCCATCGGAATAAGTAGCCAGGCGCCACTGAGTATATGGGTCCTCATGCTCGTGATCATCATCATCTTCATCTCCCCCTTGGTTATAAAAATTTTCAAGTATAGGTGGTGGAATGTTCACAGGACCTTGGAAACACAAGAAGGTTAATTAGTAAAGGGAAACTAGCTAACCCGCATGCATGTGGATGAAATAATTATAATTACGGTGGAAGACAAACGTACCGAAAGCATAAGGATCCCATGCAAAAACAGTGCCACGAGTGGTGGCAGCAAACACAAGACCCTTGTATTGAATTGCATCACAGTACTCATCCATGTACAGAAATTGATTTTTGAGCAATTTCCATCGAGGCATGGAAGTAAGGACGGCAACAAGCTTGTAAAAGATAGCAACAACTTCCTAGTTCATGTAATCCTAAGAGCGGTTGGGAACTCGACAAATTGATATCTTCCATAGACGAAAATAACCATGATCGTATTTGAATGTGCGTAGAATACCGGTGTGCTCAACCTCTGGGCAGTCTGAGATTTTTGGAAGTGGAACCCGGTGACGAGTGTACACATTCACAAGTTCAAGCTCGCTGTTGGGCCCAATATAAACAACCCAATTTCTATTTGCGCCTGCCCAAGCCTTACCCTCAAGCGATGGCATCTTAACATCACACATATCATTATCAAGCGGCATCAACTTGCACAAGGCGAGGCCTCCATCGTCCGCGAAGAAGATAAGGGACATCAAACCGCTCCTGGACCCTTGGGTTCCTTGTAATGATGTTATTAGTTGAGTCAAGAATGGTCTTGAACGAACCTGCCATGCTAGCTGAGGTGATGACATCGCACCGATCAATGAGGTCCTCCACCACGTCATCTTTCAGATCGGGGCAAGAATAACGGGGTCGTTTCTGGCTTGTTCCCTCCATGGAGAAGACGATCGAACAATGGCAGAAGGAAGGGTGAAGGCAAATGGAGGAGGGAGGAAGTGCGTGCGACAATAGTTCCAAGTCGAGAGGGAAAGGTGAAGAGTCGATGGACGGTTGCCACGGTACACGAAGAGGCGCCCCGGCCTACATAGAAATCCGTTCGGAAATTGTACAAAAGGACTCGCTGTCATCTCATTGACATGTTGGAACGGGACCACATGTCAGTGAAACATGGTGTGTAATTTCTCGTGCTAAATGCGATCTGGCCGCGTTGGCCCGAGGTGCCACATTAATTATCGACCTTTATATTTTTAACATACAATCTGAGTGGATTGCTCATGTGGTCATCACATGTGAGCGGATATATAGGTGGGCTAGGTGCGAAGGCGACAACAATATGAGTCCTAAAAGAGTTGATCCAGTGCTTGGTTTTGTTTGGATTTTCCAACTATGACCATCGGATAGAGTTAATCAATGGCTTACATTCAAAGTTATTCTCATACTATAGAATGGTATAGGAATGTGGAGAGGTTTGGTTGATTTCATATCGCTGAATAACATAAAATATTATGAGTGTAGACGCTCCACCGCGAGGTTCGTTGCTCCTTCTCGGTTGTCAGGAATCTATGTTCTTCCACTCTTTCATTTAAGACATGAGCTTTGTTCATCCTTTTGCCGACACGCGGAACATCTAGCATCAAGGTGGATGTTTCATGCAAGAAAATGGATATATTCTGTACATAAGTGAGTCGTGTACTTAGATGGCACCTAGTACTACGCAATATTTTTTCTCCTCGATGGCACGTGAATAGTGCACGTACTCAATGATAGAGCACGGGATGGTAGCCATGGACATGGTCAGCCCTTTTTGTAGATAGCACTAAATAACGTTGATGTGTCCCGTCAACTCGACGAGAAGCTTGCTTACTACGCCTTCTCCCTCGCCAACGCGTGCACGGTGGCTCGCAGCACGAGGAGAAACTTTTGCTTACAAGCGGTGGACGTGCAGCAGTTCATTTGGTGTCACATTGCCAGAAGTACTACTGTAGTACCATCATTATTGTTCGACTTCCGGAAGAGGAGAAGAGCCAAGCGCAACGTCACCTACTAACCTAGTACAGTACTACTATAGCCAAAGTTGGTCCACCTTTTTAGAGCATGGTTAATTAATATAGGGGGCTCTTGCAGCGGCACATCATTTAGAGCAAGTACTCTCTTTGTAGGAACAAAGGAAGTGAAACAAAAGTTGGAGTGGAAGCTATATTGCCAATTTAAACATGATTACATAGGGGGGAAATCCTATAGAAGTCTATCCTATGAATCAAATGACCAATGTAGGAAAATTATGAGGGGGGTCTCTCCAACAGTGTTCCTCGGCTCGCACCTAGCATCACGGTGGTCGAACTTGGAGTCATTCATCTGGTACACGTGGCATTCAGATCTAGACACAAGGTGATGCAACCTCTCACTTCGTCCTCCATTTGAAGCGGCGTGCCGGTGGAGGGCTAGCATAGTCCAATATTAGGTTGGCTCTATGTGATGTGGCAACTTCATATACTAATCGAATGCTAGCTATACTACTACGGTACTCACACTCCAAGAAGTGACTCGAAAACCATTCATAAATTGAGTTTATGACATGCATTTGCAAATGTACCATTCATTACATACAACAAGTCATCAACACACAACGACAATGAGGATACATGTTGGATTATAGATTATTTCCAACAAAACATTCTACAAATACTAAAGTTTTCATCAAACAACAAATAACAAGCAGTGAAATGAACTTCAGCTCAACCACTCGTCGGTGTTGGAAACACTTGCTTTTAACAAGAAGTGATTCTCTGGGAAGGGCCAGCTACTGTCAATCTCGAGACCAACGCAGGACTGATCATCCAGGCTGAAGCGGCCTATGTCAGGACACATATTGTGAAGGCCATGGTAGGGAAGCAGAGCAATGTCCGAGGCATAGATACAGTTGCTTCTCATAAATGGTAGTAACATTGTGTCAACAGCAGCTGGATCTCCTTTCACCATCATTGGATAGTTTTGTCCAAGAAAGAGCGAGTTTCCTACAAGACTATCAATACTGAACCAGTGAGAAGGTGTTGGCACTAGCACACTAGTATCCATCTTGAATACCCTACAACGGATGTTGGAATAGGTCTGTAGAGTGTGACCATGCAGACAACACGTGCTTCCTTAGTATCATCAGCAGTGCCCTGTACACAGACAAGAAGAGGTGACCATCGAAATAAGTTGCCAGGCACCACTGACTATATGGGTCCTCATGCTCGTGATCATCATCGTCATCATTTCCCCCTTCGTTATAAAAAATTTCAAGTATAGGTGATGTAATGTTCACAGGACCTTGGAAACACAAGAAGGTTAATTAGTAAAGGGAAACTAGCTAACCCGCATGCATGTGGATGAAACAATTATAATTATGGTGGAAGGCAAACGTACCAAAAGTATAAGGATCCCATGCAAAAACAGTGCCATGAGTGGTGGCAGCAAACACAAGACCCTCGTATTGAATTGCATCACAATACACATCTTTGTATAGAAACTGATTTTTGAGCAATATCCATCCAGTTGAACCATTAAGGAAGGCAACAAGCTTGTGGAAGATAGCAACAACTGCATATTTCATGTAATGCCAAGAGCGGTTGGGAACTCGACAAATTGCTATCTTCCATAGACGACAATCACCATGATCGTATTTGAAACTTGCATAGAATACCGGTGTGCTCAACCGATCTGGGCAGTCTGAGATTTTTGGAAGTGGAACCCGATGATGAGTGTACACATTCACAAGTTCCCACTCGCAGTTGGACCCAATCTAAAGAACCCAATCTCCATTTGCGCCTGCCCAAGCCTTACCCTCAAGCGATGGCATCTTAACATCACACGTATGATTATCAAGCAGCATCAACTTGCACAAGGCGAGGCCTCCATTGTCCGCGTGCCGGTTAGCAGGGTCACAGCAAAGAAGATAGGGGAGATCAAACCGCTCCTAGGCCCTTGGGTTCCTTGTAATGATGTTATTAGTTGAGTCGAGAATGGTCTTGAACGAACCTGCCATGCTAGCCAAGGTGATGACGTCGCACCGATCAATGAGTTCCTCCACCACGTCATCTTTGAGATCAGGGGAAGAATAACGGAGTTGTTTCCGGCCTGTTCCCTCCATGGAGAAGACGATCAAACAATGGCAGAAGGAAGGGTGAAGGCAAATGGAGGAGGAAGGAAGAGCGTGCGATAGCAGTTCCAAATCGAGAGGGAAGGGCGAAGAGGCGGTGGACGATTGCCATGGTACACGAAGAGGCGCCCCGGCCTACATAGACGTCCATTAGGAAATTGTACAAAAGGACTGCCGTCGTCTCACTAACATTTTGGAACGGGACCACATGTAAATGAAACATGGTGTGTAATTTCTTGTGCAAAATGCGATCTGGCCGCGTTGGCCCGAGGTGTCGCATTAGTTATCGACCGTTATTTTCTAATGGTGTGCCATTCAGTTTTGAAGCACGACTAACTGGTACTATATGCAAAGAAAATATAAACTACTCTACCCCTACTCCACCTCTAGTACTAGTAGTATAAAAAAGATATATAGGCTGGAGCTTCAGAGCTTTCTTGCTAAGGGCTGCCCACTTGCTTCTCACACTATCACCCTCTCTCCAGATCTGAAAAGATGGCCTCTCTCCCCCTACTCACCGGTGGTCACAGATCCACCGGGGAAGAAAAGGAGGTGCAGCGTTGACACACACATAGTCGGCGAGCGAGGTCACGCACTGATGACAAGGTCGTCCTCTCAGACCTAGCGCCCACACGGGATGGCCTCCGTCCCCAAGCTCGCTGCCGTAGTGTGTGCAGAGGACGACGACCACGAGCGGAGCCACTTCCCGCTGACCCTTAGGTATGCTACCTCTTTTCGAACCATACCCTTGTTCTATTGCCCCATCTGCCACGTCACGGCATGTGGATCTTTTTCCACTCCACCATCTTCCCAATTTGCTATCCTCTGCTCTGTTGGTCATGCAGACGAAAACCCTATTTTGCACTATTAAAGGAAACCCTACTTCATGCAGACTAATCCATGTCTGGGTTGGATAAGGAAAGGAAGGGAGACTGTGTTGTCCAAGAGAGTAGACATTGAACCCACATCTAGGTTGAAAAGCGGAAAATCAGTAGCTAAGGAACGAGTCTCGTGTCTCTTGGTTGAAGAAGGGTAGAAAGGCATGACAACACAATAGAGAATGACAAGGTCAATCGGATTGTTGTCCTCACATAGGAAAAAGGTGTCTAAAGAGAACAAAAGTGGGACTTAATCCACATATGCTGCCTGGATATTTGTTGCTCTAGGCAACCATACCTCCCACACCACTCTATGTGTTCGTGGAGGTACATCGTACTGGTGCGCCCACTATCCGAATGGGCCTCCGATGCTCTTATTGCCACTTTTTTGCTGTTAGTATAACGCCAGCCGTCAAGTCAAGCAATGCTACTGCTAAAGTGATGCCACATTTAACTAATCCCGCACTTAGTCTAATGCCACCGATAAATTTAAGCAATGTCATTTAATGTCAATGGATTATTTCAGGGTTAGCTGTTGATTGTGGATGTATTAAAGATTTTTTTTAGCTAAGGCATTCTAATGTTGTTGCACAACCAGTATACCAACAATGAATCTTGTTACTACCTTCAGATTTTTGTACTGTTAATGCTTATAGATTACATACCTCACTTTCATGAGATAAGTCAATTTTTTTTGTACAGTGTCAAGAGGAAAGGTCAAGAGTGGGCACCTCCTCCTCCGGCTGTTCTCTTGATTCGTTCGATCAAGTTTTTACGTTTAACCGATTATCAAGATTGGGATAGCAATTTTTAGGTCCCCTTGAGTTCGAAATGATATTTACCTTGAAGGTACATGGTTTGCAATTTTTTATACCATCATTAGTTAATTATGCTAGTTACCTTTAGACTTTTGTATTTGGTTTAATGCTCTTGCACAGCTAGTATACCAATGTTGAAACTTGTTAGCTTTACATTTTGTATTGTTAATTCTTATAGAAATCTTCCAGTGCTAGAGCTTATGGAAATCTGTTCAATAAAACCATTGTACTGTACCCTATAATAAAATAACTACTCTACTGTTGCACTAGACACTGGATTAGTGTATATTTGTACTATTTGAATGGTGTTGCATTAGCGTATGGGCATATATAAAGTGTGACAAGCTTTCCCAGATATGTGCTCAAGAAAACTACTACCTGTTTTTCTAAATACTAGACGTTTGGGTACTTGAAATTGAAGTGCGAAAACGTCTTACATTAAGGAACAGAGGGTGTAGAGTTCACTCAAATTATCCCGGTAAAGCTAGTCACACCTTTGTTAAAATTAATGTTCATTATGTTATCGGAGGAGGTTTGTATGTTTGTTTCTAATGCCTGTCGACTACATACCTGACAGCATGATGTAATGTTAAGTCATTTCCTTTTGTATAGAGTCACTGAATTGTCAAGGCGGTGATGGCATTTTATTTTAGTTGAACTGCACAAAATATGCTTAAAATAAGAGGAAGGGTTAGGAATGGCTCAATTTTCAGAAAAAAAAACTATGTATGCCTTCCTGACATCAGCCGTTGGTTCCTTATTTATTCCTTCAAACAGGTGGTTAGAAAAAGTCTTGCTACATTTTCCCAGTAAGAAATTGGAACGCTTATATTTGTGAGTCTATGCTTCAACTAGTGCCACTTTTATAGTAATCACACTTTCAATATCTATGCAAATAGGGATGCTCGATTTCAGTGGAACTGCACAAAAAGTCCAAATGGTTCAACATTAGGAGCATGTTTTCTTCCAAACCTTTATATCCAATTGGTGGCACTATGAGCTGTTCATTACGAAGGTACATGGTTTGCTACTATCTTGCTACTCTTTTTGTACTATCATTAGATAGTAATACTAGTGGTTTGCATGTGAATTTATTGGCAGGGTGGACCTACATTGGAGGTGCAGGATAGGATTCAATGATTGGATGCTCAATTTCGGTTGTATCGATTTCACCTCTTCCATCACTGCGGACATGGATATCCTTGGTCTGATGAAGAATAGGTGCTATATTTCTGCTCTGAACCAGCAAATCGATTCAGTATGAAATTGTCTAGGGAAAACATGACTTTATCAAATTGTCCTATAAAAAACATGACATATGCTAAGTGGAAGAGACGTGTTTAAACTGAAAATACAAGGCGGGTTATATGTTTACTAGCTGCTTGATATTTGTGCAGACAGAGATGTCTGCCTGTTACTATTTGGCAAACAAACAAAGTGACCGCAATTTAGGTTGAACTGCACAAGAGAATAGTATAGTCACTGCATGCAGTGCCATTTGAAAATAGACACAGAAAGATTGGATCGTCACTTCATGGACTGTAGAAAAGTAGTACTGTACTATTTATTGGCCAACACTAGGTGCTTCATTGCTTTGGTCTGGTTATAGTGGGCATCATTTTGCCTAAGTTAAAGTTTGTATTCTGAAAATAGGCTCACCGTGTGGTCGAGAGAAGACCAAATCATATTGCAGTGGATGTTCCTCCATCATGCGCGGTTCATTCTCATGGTTCCAACTGTTAGTGAAACCACTTATGTTTGCAAGAGGAATTGTAGACTTCACAAACAAATTTGTCTTTCACTCTGTATTGAATGTTGGCCAAGAGAAGCATCCATGTTAGTAGGAACAACAGATGTTTTTTCTAGATCTTTGCTTTTGGAGCTACATATTTGTATATGATCTGTGAATCATTGAGATGCAGTAACATGTTGATCTTATGTATGGGAATCTTACTAGTTGGTTTTGAATTTGGGCTACTAATGTGAACATATTACAATGCCAGGCTTGTGAGTCTCGTGTGAACATTTCGAACGGATCGGCTCTTACTGTTGTGCACATCATGATCCTTATTTATGTGTTCTCAGTGTTTACAAGTTACTAGCAGTTCCTTATTTCTATTCGCTCAGTGTTTACAAGTTACTGATCGGTCACTAGCTAGCCTACTAATGCGCTCCTGGCAGTTTTAGTTGTGATGCAAGATCCGAAGTGGCAGTTTTTTGAATAAAAATGCCTACCTCTGAAGAAACTGACAAGCTGCTCTGAAGAAAATGCCATACGAATCTGAAGAAATTGCCAGCAAAAACGTTCGCAAATGCCTTATATCCCAGCGAACATTCATCAGCTAATGCGATCGTACATGTACACCATCTGACCTACTCGATCCTACACGTACACTATCTGACCTACTCGATCCTACACCCATAAATAGTGGATCACGCACGTACTACCTCCTTTCCGGTTTGCAGGGCTCAATTGAAGAAACGACCTACTCGATCCTACACGAATAAATAGTGGATCACGCATGTACTAGTACCTCCTTTCCGGTTTGCAGGACTTAATTCAAAAATCTCACCAACCTCCATCCGGGTTTAAAAGGCCCATCAGCTACACTAAACAGTTCGGATTTAAAAGGCCTACAACAATTAAAGTGCATCTTTTTTGCATCAGTTAGCTGCGTTAATTACGGCCGGCTGCATGCAGCCACTCAGAATCGCTCGCAGCCAGTACGCGGAGCAGCATGCAACGAGTCGCAGCCGAGGGCACGCATGCAACAACTTAAATCACTGGAATTAATTAGGATTAAACTTCTGCATGTAGTTAATTATTGCCATGCCTTGGTCTTGCTGCTTTGGCTCACGGGACTAATAAACCCTGACGGAGGGAGTAGATGGTGAGTGGTGGAATCATTATTGACAAGGAGGGAGTACCTCATCTGGATGATTCGAGTGCTCTCATTTGACCATCATGCCGGCGTGTGACCCAGCACGGACGGGACGGGACGACACAGTCATAATTTTAGTTTTTCTAATTTTCCACGGCAAGCTGGTGCGCTAAGCCATGCTTGCTTATGCATTGAATTCCAATGACCGCGATGACCGTCGCGTTTATCGCGACACGCTGGTTCGCCTACCTTCCACCTATAAGTACTGTTTTCCGGCCTTCTCCGGTGGCACCATCACCCAACTCACCATCATAAGCCCCCACCAGCCCGACGTCGCTTGCCACGTCCACCATGCCCTCGCCCGTCCATGATAGGTGACGCCGGAGGCGGTCACCGCCGGAACTAGTGTTCGGTTTTTCACCGGAAGGACGACGGAGGGAGGATGCATTCTATCGGTCTTTAGATGGCAATGCGGAGTATGAGGAGTTGTTGGAGCGCGATCGCCTGGCGAAGGAGCAGCGTATCGCCGATTTGTGCCGCCAGCAGGACATGGACCAACAGCGCATCGACGCTCTGAGTCGCGAGCAGATCGCGCGCAACTGGGCCGACTACATGGAGGCCGGCGCCCGGCAAATAGCCCTGGAGGCTCTCGGGCACGCACGCATTCGTGACGCCGAATTTTACTACCAGCTCATCAAGTGGGTTTCCCACTTAGAAGCCGAAGCTTCGGTGGACCACGCTGGCATGGAAAGTGCCAACGCGCCCTATAACACTTCTGGCAAGTCCGAGGCGAGGCAGAGGACGTCGGTGCCGGCGTTTAGCGTGTACCGCAGATGGCGGCCAACATCGTCTAGTTAGCTAAGAGTAAGTTTGTACTTGTACGCTACTAGAGTATTAGTGAGAGTAGATAGTTAACTTGGCTATGATGGTTGTCAACGTGGAAGTTCAGTACTCTATATCTGGATCAGACCTGTTACTTTGCTCTGAATGTTGAACTTTCAGTTTGAACGTATGGAATGGGCTATTATTTTTTAAAATGGGTTGTATTTGTCCGCCACGGTTTTAGAGGCTGACTTGTGGGCCTACCAGGTTAACGCGTACACAATCAGGAGATGATTGTACATGGAGAGGATGACAGCAGGGACCCACTAAGGTCATGGCAGTATGCAAGCAAGTGCCTCCTTATTTCAAGCCAATAAAAAAATGGCTCCTCCTAATGGATTTCTGACATCTGGGTCCCATGCCATTGTCAACGTAGTCAACAAACGAGGGGATTGCACAACGAGCGGCTGACACCAGGGACCCAGCAGCTCGCCCAATTATTTTTGTTTTGGGTTAATTTGATAAATGCCACTCCAAATCTAGTGATTCCAAGAAATGCCACTGCAATTTCCAAACTATGAAAAACGCCATTTCATTCCATTTCCAGTGGCATTTTTCAAAGTCTGGAGTGGCATTTTTCAAAGTTTGCAAATTGTAGTGGCGTTTTTCAAAGTTTGCAAAAATTGCACTCGCATTTTTCAAAGGTTGGAAATTGCAGTGGCATTTTAATGAATCGCCATAATTGGAGTGGCATTTATCTAATTTGTTTATGAGACGAAAGCAGGGTGTCCACTGGGCTATGCGGGGCATTCTGGCTTGTATAGACAGCCTTTTTCTTTTATGTTTACCACAGACCAGCCCAGTAGTTTGTTTTTCTTTCTAAAAATGGCTAGCCCAGTTTTTTTGTGATTTGTCAAGTAAGTCACTTTGTCAGGCCTGTTGGGCTGCAAATCTTTCAAGACGAGGAGAGCTTCATTCGGCTGACCGAGAAAATGGCCTATGAGTAATGAGAAATGGGATGTACATTTTTGAAACACATCAAACAGTTTCAAATTAGTTTCAAATTTCTTTTTTTCATTTCAAGATTTTAAATTGCATTATTTTTTATGCGTGGACAATTTGCTGGATTTTATATTGATATACATTTATTTTTATAAGTCAGTTTGAATGTGACTCGAAATTTCGGGATTAAAAACAGTTTGGACCACACCGAAATATGCAAAATTTCATATAATTTTTTAAGTGTGGCCACAATATGGGATGTAATGCTAACAAAAAGAATATGGGCTCCAAAAAAACCTTAAGAATTAACAAATGGGTTGTAAATTATTAGAAACAAGGGTAGATGGGTTGTATGCTGTTTTCCACAGATTTGAGGCTTTCCCAAAGAAAAGGTTGACGCACAAGCAGTGACTGTTGGATGTCCATCCAACGGCCGTCGTGCTTCTTCAATATCTGCTCTTCCTGCTCCAGCCGCTCAAACAAGCGCCGGCGGGACTGCCTGCTCCCTCCACCCGTGGCCGGCTCTGCTGTCGCGCAGGCCTCACCGCCCCATCATACTCCCATCGCTGGCCTAGCCATCCCTCTACTCATCCACACCTGTTGTTATTCTCCGGCGACGGCAGACGAACCAGTAAACCCTCGTACAGTCGTACTCCCCTCCGTGTGGGAAACAACTACTGAGTCTTACCTGGCTCTGTGTCGTTCCCTTCCTAGGCCTCACCGTTGTCCACCGCCCTGGTGCTCTCGGTGCAGCGTGGTCAACATGATCAACGGCTGACATGCATTTGAAGTGGACCATACATGGAAAGGCTGACAGGTGGGTCCACGGCCGCATGCAAGGAAATTCCTCCTTATTACGTGCAAAATAATGATTCCTCCACCTGATATCTAGGACCCACCGAAAGGGCCTCTATATTTCATGAAATAAATGTTACCGCCGCTAACAGCTCGGACCCACCAGCTATATCTTCGCACGCAAGGAAGTGCCTTCTTATTACGCACAAAAAATGAATACTCCCCCTGCTAGTTGGGACCCAGTATAGTGGGAGGATGACTTGTGGGCCTACTAAGTTGACGGGGACAGAGGGCTTTGTCTACTTAGTCAATATGAACGATTCTAGCTCCAGTGACCGTACGATGTCCATCCAACAGCCATAGTGCTTCTTCAACCTCTGGTCTTCTTGCTATAGCCGCCCAAAGCAGCGCCGGTCGTGCCGCCTGCTCCTGCCTCCCGTGGTCGACTGTGCTACCGCGGTTGCCTCACCGCCCCCTACTACTCCCAGCGCTGGCCAGGCCATCCCTCCACTCACCCATTCCCCCTTTTATTATGCGGCGATGACAGCCTCACACCGCAGCCGTACCAATGAACCCTCGTACTCCTCTCCGTGTGGGCATCCATTGCCGCGTCTTCCCCGGCTCCGCGTCATCCCCTTCCTAGGCCTCGCCCTCATCCACCGCCTTGGTGCTCTCAGCGCGGCATGGTCAATGTGGTCAATGACCGAATTCCATCGGAAGAGTACTATACGCGGAGAGGCTGACAGCTGGGTCCATGGCCGCAGCAAGGAAGTGCCTCCTTATTATGTGGAAAATAATGATTCCTCCACCTGACAGCAGGGACACACTGGACGGGCCACCGTATTGTGCAAAAAAATGTTTCCCACTAACTGTTGGGACCTACTAGCTATATCTTCGCACGCAAGGAAGTCCGTCCATATTACGGACAAAAAAATGATTCGCCCACTAACTGCTGGGACCCACCAGCTACATCGTCGCACGCAAGGAAGTGCCTGACAGTCGGGACCCACCTGGTCGAAGCGTATGTAGTGTTGTCATTCTGGTCGCGGACGTGTACGTACATACTGGTCGATGTAGAGGCGCGCACGTGTCATAGTAGAGGCACACACGTCGCATGTACACGTACGTACAATGGCCAGGGTGCAAGAAAGAAAATACGGCCACGTACGTACATACGGGCGGGGTCTCGAACACCTACTCACGCATAGGTATGGCCAGGGTTCATGTATATGGCTGGGTCGGAACGAAGAAACTGCGTCGTCGTCATGTTCATGGGGAGGCAACGGAATGCGTCGTGTTCATCGGGAGGCAACGGAATGCATGTTGTTCATCGGGAGCCAACCGGCTTGGACGGAATAGCCGATGGAAATGAGGCATGGCGTACCGCAGAATGGAGGAAATGGCCTTGTGTTCGACCAGCCATGGTCGAAACGGGATCCTGTTCATTGGGAGGGGTCTGGCGTACCGCAAAACAGAGGAAACGGACTTCTGTTGGACCTCCTACGGTCGAAACAGGGTCCTGTTGATCGGGAGGTGTGTGGCGTACTGCAAAATGGAGGAAACGGGCTTGTGTTGGAGCGCTACAGTTGAAATGGGGGTCCTGTTCATCAGGAGGGTGATAATCCCCAAGTGCAGGGAATCATCGTAGCAATTCCAAAAGGTGGAAGTGATAAGTATGGAGTTTCGAACCCAAAAGGAGCTAAAGGTAAGATCAGTATTCTCTCAAGTCCTATTTGCCACTGATACGACTCTACGTACACCGAATGTTTGCTTCGAACTAGAAACGGGAAATAAAACTATGTTGTGGGTATGAAGAGGATAACTTTGTATGAAGATCTGTTCCACCTGCCTCTGTCCAACCAAGCATACCAGCAATTTCTCCAGTTAGAAGAAGTTTGCCATGATCTAAGACTATCTGAATTTCTAGGTATGTCTGACACTTGGAGTTACATATGGGGAAACAGTACCTTCTCTGCTTCAAAGGCATACAGAGTGATCATAGGAGTCAAACAAGTTCCACCCCACTTTGCCTGGATTTGGAAATCTTCATGTCAACCTAAGCACAAAATGTTCTTATGGATGCTACTACATGATAGACTGAACACAAGAAACCTGCTGAGAAGGAAAACTATGGTCTTGGAAGAATACAATTATGCTGTGCTGAATTGCCAACAAGAAGAAACTCTACATCATTTATTCTGGGGGTGCCAATTCTCTAGGACATGCTGGAATTTCATATGTCCAGAAAGATCTCCAAACTTGTATGTGCTAGAGGCCTTCCAAGATCTGAAGGATAAGTTGAAGGTTCCTTTCTTCATGGAAATCATCATTCTGGGTTCTTGGGCTATCTGGATTACAAGAAACAATAAGATTTTTGAGAACATTCAGCCCTCCTTCCAGGGATGGAAGCACATTTACTTTCAGGAACTGATGTTGCTGTCCCATAGGATCAAGATTAAATATGCTGCTGAATTCAACACCTGGCTGGCTAGCTTGCTGGTTTCATGAGGAGTCTTTCTTTTAGTTTTAGATTTAGGCTTAGCTTTTTTTCTTCCTTTCAGGGGCTCACCTCAAGCCCTTGTTTGTGTCTTTTTTCTTGTTTCCTTAGTCTTAGCTAGCTAGCTTAGCTTGCTGTATAGTTTGCTTTATTTCTCTATGTATAGTATTGCTCTTTTTAAGTTTTAATAAAAATTACAGTGGGGTTTTACCCTACTGTTCATAGTCAAAAAAATAAAATATAAAAGTAGGTGTTGTCATCATAAATTTAGAATATATTACTAAATATTATAAATAGCGAGTGTGCAATAATGATGGGTCAGTGTGCGGAATTATCCTAGGCAATTGTTAGCAAGACCGGTAATCACTATTGCAATTTCATATGAGGGAGAGGCATAAGCTAACATACTTTCTCTTCTTGGATCATATGCACTTATGATTGGAAGTCTAGCAAGCATCCGCAACTACTAAAGATCATTAATGTAAAACCCAACCATAGCATTAACATATCAAGTCCCCTTTATTCCCATACGCCGATACCCACTTATCCGTGTTTATGCTTCTGTCACTCAAGCAACATAGACAATAAGTAAACCATGGACATATTGCAACACCCTATAGCGGGAATCCCTCAAGCTTGTGCGACACGGAGGGCACAATAGGACAACACCAAAATAAATCATACAACTCATACCAATCTAGATCATCAATCAACCCAAAGACAAAAGATATCTACTCAAAACATCATAAGATGGCAACACATCATTGGATCATAATATGTGGCATAAAGCACCATGTTCAAGTAGGGATTACAGCAGGGTGCGGGAGAGTGGACCGCGTAAAAGAGATGAGGATGGTGATGATGATGGTGATGTTGATGAAGACGATCACCGCGGTGATGATTCCCCTCCCGATGGCACTCCGGCGCCACCGAGAGAGAGGAGGGGAATCCCCACCCCTTGCTCTTCCTCCTCCATGGCCTCCCCCCTGGATGGGGAGAGGTTCCCCCTCTGGTCCTTGGCCTTCATGGCGATGATGGCCCCTCCGAGATCCTTCCCCATGGCCTTCGGTGATGAGGGCCCCCTCCGGCAAGGTGCCAGAGAGGGCCTAGATTGATTTCTCGTGGCTACGGAGGCTTGCTAGAGAGGTGCCAGAGAGGTGCCAGAGAGGGCCTAGATTGATTTCTAATATAGGTTTCTTTCTGGAAGTTTGGGTATTTATAGGAGGGTTTGGCATCGAGAACAAGTTAGGGGGACCCTCGAGGAGTCCACGAGGCACAGGGGCGCACCCCAGGGGGTGGGCGCGCACCCCACCCTCGTGGGGCCCCACGGGACTCCTCTCTGATAACTTTTTGTTCCACTGTCTTTTATACTTTCCAGAAATATTCTCCATTGATTTTCAACGCACTCCGAGAACTTTTATTTCTGCACAAAAACAACACCACAGTAGTTCTGCTGAAAACAGCATCAGTCTGGGTCAGTTCTAATCAAATCATACCAAAATCGTATAAAACTATTGTAAACATGGCATGAATACTTCATAAATTATAGATACGTTCGAGACGTATCATCATCCCCAAGCTTAATTCCTGCTCGTCCTCGAGTAGGTAAATGATAAAAGAAATAATTTATGAAGTGTGAATGCTAGCAAGTGCTTAAGTTTGATCAATGATAGTTTCAATCACTTTTTCTAGCATCATTATATATCATAATAGTAGCTCAACTCATAAAACTTCTCAAGTAACAAGCTATTCACATGTTAAAGTATAGATCATAAACTTTCTTGAAAACTAACAAACCATGCTCTTAGTCATCAAACAATTCCAATTCATCTTATTTTCGGGAAGGGTCTATGTAAGAGCTTTGATTCAGCAAACTCCACATACTCAACTATCAGTTAATCTTTCATAATTACTAACACTCATGTGATATTTATGGGTTCAAAGTTTCAATCGGACATAGAGGAAGATAGGGGCTTATAGTTTTGCCTCCCAACCGTTTACCTCAAGGGTAATGTCAACAATAATAATTTATGAAAACCTACATCCAAGTGGATATATATATCCAGATCACTCCAGCACAAAGTGCTTGCCAAAGGAAAAAGTGTAAAAAGGAAAGGTGATGATCACCATGACTCTTGTATAAGGGTAGAAAATAAAGGTAAAAGATAGGCCCTTCGCAGAGGGAAGCAGAGGTTGTCATGCACTTTTATGGTTGGATGCACAAAATCTTAATGCAAAAGAATGTCACTTTATATTTTCGCTTGTGATACAGACCTTTATTATGTAGTATGTTGCTTTTATTTCTTCCCTATCACAAGTTCGTATAAAGCTTATTTTCTTTGCACTAATAGATCATACATATTTAAGGAGAAATTTTTATTGCATGCACGATGACAACTTACTTGAAGGGTCTTACTCAATCCATAGGTAGGTATGGTGGACTCTCATGGCAAAACTGGTTTAAGGGATGTTTGGAAGCACAAGTAGTATCTCTACTTGGTGCAAAGAATTTGGCTAGCATGAGAGGGAAAGGCAAGCTCAACATGTTGGATGATCCAAGACAATATAATGTTTTGGATATAGGAAAGCATAGACCATTAAGTTGTCTTCCTTATCCAACATCAACCTTTTAGCATGTCATATTTTGTGCTCACAACTACAAAAGATGTCCAAGATAGTATATTTATATGTGAAATCTCTCTTCCTTCAATATTATTTCATGAATTGTTCAAGTGACCAATACTACGTTTGCTAACTTTCAATAAATTTACCACCTATACATATTGTGTGTGAAGTCATTACTCCCTATGGTATAAGAGTATGAAACATATATAAATTCAGATTTATGATTTTCAATTCATTCAACCATTTACTTATAAGATATATGTGAAGCACGTGAGTAAATGACAAACTACTCCAAAAAGATATAAATGAAGAACACTCAGTAGTCAAATAATTAACTAGCCATGGGAGGATTCTTTTTCATTCAAGATTTCAGATTCAATGATTTTATTCAAACAGAAAGTCAAATTTAAAATACGCTCCAAGCAAAACACATATCATGTGACGAATAAAAATATAGCTCCGAGTAAGGTATACCGATGGTTTTGAAGATGAAAGAGGGGATGTCTTCCGGGGCGTCCCCAAGCCTAGGCACTTGAGTATTCCTTGAATATTACCTTGGGGTGCCTTGGGAATCCCCAAGCTTAGAGTCTTTCCACTCCTTATTCTCCTCATATCGATATCTCACTCAAAACTTGAAAACTTCAATCACACAAAACTTAACGGAACTTCGTGAGATGGGTTAGTATGATAAAGAGCAAATCATTCACTTTGGTGCTGTCAAAGACAAGATTCATAATTGTTCTCACACAATTCCTACTGTACCATATCATTTCTACAATTTATATTGAGCAATATAAGCCATAGAAACTAGAAAACAAGCAAACTATGCATTAAAAATAGAATCTGCCAGAAACAGAACAGTCTGTAATGATCTGAACAACAACCGTACTTATGCTACTCCAAAAATTCTGTAATAAATTGGTGGACGTGAGGAATTTGTCTATTAATATTCTGCAAAAATAATCAACTCAAAAGCACTGTTCTGTAAAATATTACAGCTAATCTCGTGAGCACAAAGTTTCTGTTTTTTACAGCAAGATCACATTAACTTTCACCCAAGTCTTCCCAAAGGTCTTACTTGGCACTTTATTGAAACAAAATCTATAAAACATGATTACTACAGTGACTTAATCATGTGGACTCACAAAAACAGTAAAGGTTAATATTGGGTTGTCTCCCAACAAGCGCTTTTCTTTAATGCCTTTTAGCTAGGCATGATGATTTCAATGATGCTCACATAAAAGATAAGAATTGAAACATAGAAAGAGCATCATGAAGAATATTACTAACACATTTAAGTCTAACCCACTTCCTATGCATAGGGATTTTGTGAGCAAACAACTTATGGGAACATAAAGAGAGCATCATGAAGAATATGAGTAGCAAATTTAAACCTAACCCACTTCCTATGCCTAGGGATTTTGTGAGAACACAATTTAAGGGAACAAGAATCAACTAGCATAGGAAGGCAAAACAAGTATAACTTCGAAACTTTAAGCACATAGAGAGGAAACTTGATATTATTGCAACTCCTACAAGCATATATTCCTCCCTCATAATAATTTTCAGTAGCATCATGAATGAGTTTAACAATACAACCATCACATAAAGCATTCTTTTCATGATTTACAAGCATAGAAATTTTACTACTCTCCACATAAGCAAAAATTCTTCTCATTCGGAATAGTGTGAGCAAACTCAACAAAATAACCGTCATGTGAGGCATAATCCAATTGAAAATTAAAATCATGATGACAAGTTTCATGGTTAACATTATTCTTTATAGCATACATGTCATCAGATTAATCATCATAGATAGCAACTTTGTTCCCATAATCAATTGGAACCTCTTCCGAAATAGTGGGTCACTAATTCCTAAAGTTGACACTCTTCCAAACCCACTTTAGATGATAGTATTATTCATACTCCAAAAGATATAAGTGAAGATCATGGAGCATTCTACAATTAATATAGACTAACCAATATCCAAGCTCAAAATATATAAGTGAAGCACACGAAGCATTCTGTAAAACCATACTCAAAAGATATAAGTGAAGCGCATGAAGCATTCTATAAATCAACGAAGGGCTATCTCATACTATTATGGTTCCTAAAGAAAAATAAAAACACAAGGGACACAAATCATGTGAACAAAACAAAAACTGAGGTATACCGATAATTGTTGAAGAAGAAAGATGGGATGCCAACTGGGGCATCCCCAAGCTTAGATGCTTGAGTATCCTTGAACTATTTACTTGGGGTGCCTTGGGCATCCCCAATCTTGAACTCTTGCCTCTCTTTATTCTTCTCACATCAGTAACTCCTCGTTCTTCAAACACTTCATCCACACAAAACTTAACAAAAACTTTGTGAGATCTGTTAGTATAATAAAGCAAATCACTACCTTTAGGTACTGTTGCAAACTCATTTCAATTTAATATTAGCACTTTATCTACTGTATTCCAACTTCACCATGGTTCATACCCCCCGATACTACCCATGGATTCATCAAAATAAGCGAACAACACATAGAAAAAAGAATCTATCAAAAACAGGACAGTCTATAGTAATCTGGAAATTTAGTAAACTTATGTAACTCCAAAAATTCTAAATAAAATATGAAAATTTAAAAAAATGTACAGAAGTAATGTGCACAAAGTTGCAGACCCATTTGACTTTCCAGTAAAAAATGTAAATTCACGCGCTACAGCCAAAGTTTCTGTTTTTGTACTGCACATAGTAAACAAGCAATCTAATCATCCTAAAACCAAAGCTTGGCACATTATTTTTATAATAGAAAGGATATATACAAGGGGATAATTATTTACAGAGAAACTTCCATGGAAAATTATACATTGTTTCCATGAGCATGAACACAAGTGCTCAAGGTCGACCCTCACTTCTACAATGCATAACTTCCCAATCACTTCTCTTCTTGAAAAACTTTTTAGGCATATGAGGCAAGTGCATCTTTTTGTATTTTCATTTTTTTGATTTTTTTTGTATGTTTCACCCACAACTAAGCAAATCAAAGAGGGAAAACAAAAACTACTTAGTGAAGAAAGCAAACAAGCACACACGAGAATATCAACCCCACGCTATTGCTCCCCGGCAACGTCACCAGACAAGAGCTTGATAATCCCCAAGTGCAGGGAATCATCATAGAAATTCCCAAAGGTGGAAGTGATAAGTATGGAGTGTCGAACCCACAAGGAGCTAAAGGTAAGATCAATATTCTCTCAAGTCCTATCTGCCACTGATACAACTCTACGTACACCAAACGTTTGCTTCCAACTAGAAACGAGAAATAAAACTATGTTGTGGGTATGAAGAGGATAACTTTGTATGATATCGAAGAGATAAAATATAAAAGTTGGTGCTGTTATCATAAATTTAGAATATATTACTAAATATTATAAATAGCAAGTGTGGAATAATGATGGGTCAGTATGCGGAATTATCCTAGGCAATTGTTAACAAGACCGGTAATCACTATTGCAATTCCATATGAGGGAGAGACATAAGCTAACAAACTTTCTCTTCTTGGATCATATGCACTTATGATTGGAACTCTAGCAAGCATACACAACTACTAAAGATCATTAAGGTAAAACCCAACCATAGCATTAACATATCAAGTCCCCTTTATTCCCATGCGCCGTGACCCACTTATCCGTGTTTATGCTTCTGTCACTCAAGCAACGCAGACAATAACTAAACCATGGACATATTGCAACACCCTACAACGGGAATCCCTCACACTTGTGCGACACGTAGGGCACAATAGGACAGCACCAAAATAAATCATACAACTTATACCAATGTCGATCATCAATCAACCCAAAGACAAAGGATGTCTACTCAAAACATCATAAGATGGCAACACATCATTGGATCATATATGTGGCATAAAGCACCATGTTCAGGTAGGGATTACAGCGGGGTGCGGGAGAGTGGACCGCGTAAAAGAGATGAGGATGGTGATGTTGATGAAGACGATCACCGCGGTGATGATTCCCCTCCCGATGGCACTCTGGCGCCACCGAGAGAGAGGAGGAGAAGTTCTCCCCCTTGCACTTCCTCCTCCATGACCTCCCCCTGGATGGGGAGAGGTTCCCCCTCTGGTCCTTGGCCTTCATGGCGATAATGGCCCCTCCGAGATCCTTCCCCATGGCCTCCAGTGATGAGGGCCCCCTTCGGCAGGGTGCCAGAGAGGGCCTAGATTGATTTCTCGTGGCTACAGAGGCTTGTGGCAGCAGAACTCCCGATCTAGGTTCCTTTCTAGAAGTTTGGGTATTTATAGGAGGGTTTGGTGTTGAGAACAAGTTAGGGGGGCCCTCGAGGAGTCCACGAGGCACAAGGGCACGCACCAGGGGGGTGGGCGCGCCTCCCACCCTCGTGGGCCCCACAGGACTCCTCTTCAATAACTTTTTGTTCCACTATTTTTTATATTTTCCAGAAAAACACTCCGTTGATTTTCAGCGCATTCCGAGAACTTTTATTTCTGCACAAAAACACCACCACAGTAGTTCTGCTGAAAATAGCGTCAGTCCGGGTTAGTTCTAATAAAATCATACAAAAATCGTATAAAACTATTGTAAACATGGCATGAATACTTCATAGATTATATATATGCTGGAGATGTATCAGCATCCCCAAGCTTAATTCACGCTCGTCCTCGAGTAGGTAAATGATAAAAGAAATAATTTATGAAGTGTGAATGCTAGCAAGTGTTTAAGTTTGATCAATGATAGTTTCAATCACTTTTTCTAGCATCATTATATATCATAATAGTAGCTCAACTCACAAAACTTCTCAAGTAACAAGCTATTCACATGTTAAAGTATAGATCATAAACTTTCTTGAAAACTAACAAATCATGCTCTTAGTCATCAAACAATTGCAATTCATCTTATTTTCGGGAAGGGTCTATGTAAGAGCTTTCATTCAGCAAACTCCACATACTCAACTATCATTTAATCTTTCATAATTGCTAACACTCATGTGATATTTATGGGTTCAAAGTTTTAATCGGACACAGAGAAAGATAGGGGCTTATAGTTTCGCCTCCCAACCTTTTACCTCAAGGGTAATGTCAACAATAACAATTTATGAAAACCTACATCCAAGTGGATATATATATCCGGATCACTCCAACACAAAGTGCTTTCCAAAGGAAAAAGTGTAAAAAGGAAAGGTGATGATCACCATGACTCTTGTATAAGGGTAGAAAATAAAAGTAAAAGATAGGCCCTTCGCAGAGGGAAGCAGAGGTTGTCATGCGCTTTTATGGTTGGATGCACAAAATCTTAATGCAAAAGAACGTCACTTTATATTGCCGCTTGTGATAAAGACCTTTATTATGTAGTTCGTCGGTTTTATTTCTTCCCTATCACAAGGTTGTATAAAGCTTATTTTCTTCGCACTAATAGATCATTCATATTTAAGGAGCAATTTTTATTGCATGCACGATGACCCCTTACTTGAAGGATCTTACTCAATCCATAGGTAGGTATGGAGGCACAGGGGCGCACCCCCCACCCTCGTGGGCCCCACGGGACTCCTCCCCGATAACTTTTTGTTCCACTATTTTTTATATTTTCCAGAAAAATTCTCTATTGATTTTTAGCGCATTCCGAGAACTTTTATTTCTGCACAAAAACAACACCACGGTAGTTCTGCTGAAAACAGTGTCAGTCCGGGTTAGTTCTAATCAAATCATACCAAAATCGTATAAAACTATTGTAAACATGGCATGAATACTTCATAAATTATAGATACGTTGGAGACGTATCATAGGAGTGTGGCGTACCGCAAAATGGGACTCCATGAGATACTGTTTATCTCCAACGTCGACCTCCTCCAGCCTCCACGGGCTACTGTTCATCCACCGTCGACCTCCTCCAGCCTCCACCTGTGACTATTCATCCACGGGGCTCCAGTTCATCCAGCCTCCACCGCACGGTCCTCCACCGACTACTATTCAACCAGCCCTCTCCACAGGGTCCTGTTCAACCACACCTCCATGGGCTACTGTTCATCCAGCCCTCCACCGGCTACTGTTCAACAAGCCCTCCACTGGCTACTATTCAACCTTCCCTCCACGGGGTCCTGTTCATCCAGCCCTCCACGGGGCTTGTTCATCCACGCCCAATCGGCTCAATCGATCAGGGTCCTGTTCATCTAGCGGCAACACCACGGGGTCCTATTCATCCAACCCCAAACCAGAACTGTTCATTCAAACCCCCCCCCCCAACAATGCTCATTGTTCATCCAGAGGCAGCATCGATCGGCTATAGTTAGCAGCAGTAGTGAAGGAATCACTCGATCGCTTGGGTTCATTAACACGTAGCCTGAAGTGCAATCGCTCAGGTTCAGTTAGGCAACGCCTCACTCGGGTTTAGTTAGAGCCCAACGCCTCGCACCCACGCATGTACGTGTACGAGAGAAACACACATCGCTCGGCCCCCGACCACCCACCGTAACTGGGAACTCCTCGATATTTTCCTTGCCCTCGCTTCTACCATGGTTTTTTCCGTCATGGACGGCCCAAAGAATGTCATGCAGCTGCGTCTCCGGCCCGCCCAGGATGAAAAGCCCATTTTCTGTCATGATTTTTTGTCATAGAAGTAGGAGCCCACCACATCTATGATGATACCGAGTTTTGTCCAAATTATCATCATAGAACTGTCATACGCATGACAGAAAAAAATCGTTCAGCCCAAAATGTCACGGATGTGTCTTTTTTTGTAGTGTTCTCTTCCCGGCGGATGGATCCTGCCGGCTCTTTGACCAATGGTGAGGGGAGAGAGAGAGGCCAACAAAGTCTTCTTTAGATCTGGAGAGGGTGAGGGAGTGTGAAGAGAGCAAGTACAAGCGTCGAGGCTACGGCATGTATGTATATATATATATACTGGAGAGAGAGTGTGAAGAGTGCAAGCCCTAGAAAACAAGCGCCAAGGCTGCAGCGTATACGTGATGAGGTGATTATACGGTCACTACGAGATCGTATAGCTCCATATCCATCCATTTTGACCAGTCAAAGAATGCTCCTGGCACCGCCCTAGATCACTTTCTCTCTCTGTCATGCAGGGCCTACCTGTCATTGGGTGGAAGAAAGAAGTCGAACAAAAACAAAATTATGCTCAAGTGTAGTTATCAAACCCAAGACCTCAAGTTTGATGAGCGAATAGGCTAACCAGCTACACCACCCTCCCGTTATGTTCAACGAGAGGAAAATAACCTTTTATACATTCCTCCATTTGTGTGACAAGCATGTTGTGTTTTTTTGCGTGGGAGTCATTGGGATTTAAATCATAATCATGTCATGTGGATTTGGTGGTAAGACTATCCACAGTGGGAGTAACATAGGTGGTAACATCACACATCTTTAGGCAAAATAGATGATGTGGCGAGTAATTAATGAGGAAAGGGAAAACACACATTAGGCAAAAGCATCCATCAATACCAAGGAATTATTTGGGATGGAGCTCCCACCCACCCACCCACCCACCCGCCCCTAAACCCTAGCCCACCGGCGATCTCCATTGCTCTCCACCAATTTGGTGGATTGATCCACTCATCTTGTTCGGCGTCTTGAGATCTCTTTGATTAGGTCTTCGTTGATGGATTTTTCTTCGGGATCTACCCTTGATCTGGATTTCTCCAGGGGTAGAGTTTTTGCTGATGAGATCTATAGGGCGTCTGGCCTTACTGTCCATCCCATGGATGGCAGAGGGGCTTTTACCCTGGTGGTCTCCTTTAGCAGGCATGATTTTAGGCTTGATGAGGATTTTGTTGCAGCCGCATTGGAATCGGCGTTGGGAGGATCGTCCATTGATCTCTGGGTCTCCTATATTACTGATAAGGTATTTAGTTTCAATGTTTCATGCAAGGATGTTGGTTTTCATATTGTGGACACTAGATCATATTCTTGTCCCCAATTCAAATGCTATTTTCATCTGTGGGGAAATGGGGGCCCAAATTGGTTACGTGAATTCAAAATTTGGAAGAAAGAGTGTGATGCTGAGTGGATCTTGATCAGTCCTTCTAAACATAGAGCAGCCTTGGGTCTCCTTGCAATGCACAAACCTCCGTCAAAATCAGCATTTAAATCCAGGTCTTCTTTTTAGAAAAAGTTATCTTTTGCTACTTTTCAACAATATGATGCATGCAAAGGGTATAGATATCATGCTACGGCTGGGTGCATTAGGGACATTGGGAGTGCTGGTTATGAGATTTCTGGTAGGGAGCGTGAGGTAATTCCTCCGCCACAATCTGATGTTCTTAATTGGACTGTTGCTTCGTCACCGATCATCTTTGGCACGGTGAGCTCGTCGGAGATCCAACTTCGTTTGGCGTCTAGGGGTACTACCTCGGATCTTGCGCCGGCAGGTTCGGGCGGGATTTCTGGTCTTCAATCTTTTCCCATTTTGGGCTCTTCGGAACCTGGCCCATCTAGCTCTAATGTTGTGCCGAGCTCATCTCAGGTGGAGGCCTCTTTTGATCAAATGATCAATGATATGGTGGATGAAATTGTTACATGTTAGACATGTTTTAAGCGGGGCCATTTTTCCTCTTCTTGCACGTCAACTTTAAAGTGCTTGGGATGTTCTCGGGTTGGACACACTAGGCGTGACTGCACCTGATTCGCTAAGAGATTGGGTCTGGTTTGGAAACCCAAGCCCGCTAACGTTTTAGTTTTCGAGGCAACAGCTACAGGGAGCGAGAATATCTCTTTGTCAGGATTTCTACCTAATCGGGACTCTTCGGTTTTGATTGCACCGTCCACATCGCCCAACTCTGTTCATCCCGGTCCCAGGACGCCTCCTGGCTCTCCCTTAGCTCCACCGCTGCCGCCTCCTGAGCCACCTTCGCCAGCGCCACCCATGGCCAACTTCCATATTGATCCAATGCAGTATGTCCCGGCCGGACATCACATCATTGATGCGGGGGATGCGAGATGGCCGCGTACCTTTGTCACGCCACATGTTCCTATTGTGCGCCGTCATGAAGACTACATGCTTGCTGAGGTCATGCCGGTGCCGGCTGCGAACGAGATTGGTGCTGCTCGTGAGGAGGTTGCTGAATGGCTGGAAGCTCATGGATATCAGGTTCTTTCTGTTCAACCGTGGATCAATGCTGTTGGGCTGTTTCATGTTAGGGATTCCGCAGTTTGTTTTTCGCTCCTCCAACTCCCTCCACAACACCTTGGCAATGATCGGTTTATCCGCTTTATGAAGCATGATGAAGGAGAGGGATTTCGTGGAGCTCAGGGGTTTCATCAGGGTTTGATTATGCTACTGGGCATCCCTCTGGATCTTCGCAATACTGATAATATTAGAGCGGCAGTGAACACTTTTGGCAAATTTCATCATTGGAACAATGAGGATCCATACTTAGTCAGATCACTAGTGTTTGCTTCCTTTCCTGAGGATATTTTGGTGCCTCGTGATGTCGTTTTTAATGATTATGCTGCATGGGGTGGGGCAAGAGTGTCATGGACAGCGCCTATATATATCCTTGGTGCCAACTTTGCAGAGCAAATGCCACAAGACGAGGATTGGATGCCAATTAATGGAAATCCTCACCCCCTTCCCGGGGTGCCCTTTCCTGAGCTCCCGCAATTCATCCTGCCCAACTACCCTGCTTTAGGTTGGAATGAGGTGCTGCAACCTCCTCCAGAGCAACCTAATATGGGGGATAACAATTGGGGAAACGCAGTCTGGGGAGAAGATGATCAAGTGCAGAATGATGAGGAGGTGGAACAAGAGTCCATGGTGCTTGATATCTTAGAAGATCATTCTCTATCAGTGGATCAGCATATCCAGCCAAATTTTGTACTTGTTGTCGATGTGGAACAACCTGAGGTGCCAGAAGCCGGACATGAGCAACCAGTGGTTAACAATATTGCTCCTATTTACAATCCTGATGATTGGGCTTTGGTGGTCTATCAGCCACCTGCATCTCAACTTCAAATTCAACCCTTCATGGAGGATTCCACGGTGTTGGAGGTGGTTTCAGATGTCTATGCTGCTAAAGTTGTGTTTGGGCCTGAGCTGCCCCCTAAGATGATCTTCATAAGGAATTTTGAGGCAATCTTGCACTTAGAAATATGCTTTGAAATCCCCAAGCCAATACAAGTGTTGCCCTTGCAATCTATTCTGCTCTCTAAAAGAAGCTGGGACTTGGCCTTTGAGGTGCCAAGCCTGCCCTATTGTAACACTACACTGGAGCACAGGCCGGTGGCTAGGGCTCTTTTTAGTGAGCCACCTGAACAAGATGGAGTTGAGCAGAGAAAGGTTAGAAGGGCCAGGAAAACCATGGCTCCCACTCGAGTTGTGGAAACTTCAGTAAGAAGGTGCACTCGAGGATCTCTGCAGAGAGATGGCTACAAACCAACTTTTCAGGAGCTTCCAATGCAGGTAAAGAGGAGGAAGCCCAAGGCCAAGCCCTTCTCAACTTCAGTGTCACAAAACATGCAGGATGAGCCAATTGAAGATCTTCCACCACCTACTCCCATACCCAAGCTGCAGCAGATTGGCCAGGAGTTGGGCATTGCTGATGATCTCATTACTGTGGAGCAGCTTATGGCTGATCCCTCTACTCCAATAAACAGTATTGTCAATGTTTAGTTGTCAACTGGCTAGTTGGGGGTGGAAAGTGTTCTGTTTATCAGAGTTTTTGTCTTCTATTTCTGTCTGTAATAATCAAACTGTTTCATGCTAGACATGTGCGCTTGTTGAGGATGGTGGCATTAGGTGTCATCAGAATATTTTATCAACTCCTTTTGGTTTAAATGAGTAATGCTTATAAGAATTGGAGTGTCTTATGCTGGAATGTTAGGGGTTTAAATTCTGAACCTAGGCAAAGAGCTGTCAGACAGAAGTTGGAGGAAAGTCAGTGTGTTATTGCCTGCCTCCAGGAGACCAAATGTGCATCTTTTGATTTCAGATCTATTAGATCCTTTTGCCCTAAAAGATTTGATAGCTTTGCTTTTTCCCCTTCTGAGGGTGCTTCTGGGGGCATTTTGGTAGTCTGGAATTCTTCAGTTTCTGGGGCACTGTAGTTGAAATTCAAAAGTTTGCAGTTGTACTTCAGTTTACCTCCAAGCAAAATAATGAGCACTGGTCTCTTGTTTTTGTGTATGGTCCATGCCAAGGGGAGGCTAGGGACATTTTTGTCAGCTGGTTATATAACTTGCAAATTCCATTGGGTGATAACTGGCTCTTGGTGGGTGATTTCAACTTCATGAGATCTCTGGAGAATAGAAATTTACCTGGTGGTGACCTGAATGATATATTCATTTTTAATGAAATAATTGCACATCTTGGGCTGCTTGAGTTGCCACTTAAAGGGAGATCTTATACATGGTCCAACATGCAGGATAATCCTTTGCTAGAGCAGTTAGATTGGTTTTTTACTTCTGCGGATTGGATCTCTTCATATCCCATGACTGAAGTGTTGCCATTGGCTAGAACTGCATCTGATCATGTGCCATGTGTGGTGACAATTAAGACTTCTATTTCTAAATCCTCTATATTAGGTTTGAGAATTACTGGGTTGAGCTTGAGGGGTTTATGGAGTGTGTAAAGCAGGCTTGGCAGAAGCCTTCCCACAAAACTCATATCACTGCCAGAATTGCTGAAAAATTTAAAACCTTGAGAGGGGCCCTAAAGAGATGGCAGATGAGTTTCTCTAAGCTTAAAATACTGATTTCAAAGTGCAATGAGGTCATTTTATGTCTTGATGGCCTTGAAGCGATTAGACCTTTATATCGACCTGAATTTAATTTCAGGAAGGTGGTCAAAATGCATGTGGAAAAACTTTTGCATCTTCAGTTTGTATACTGGAAGAAGAGGTGTACAATCAGGTATATAAAACTTGGTGGGGAGAATACCAAATTTTTCCATGCTATGGCCACTGAGAGGCATAGAAGAAATTCCATTGCTTCGCTGACAGACATTGATGGGACTATTGTCTCTAGTCATTCTCAGATGGAGGACATCATATGGAATTGTTTTAAAAATAGAATGGGAGTTTCTGCTGGTATAGTAATGGGTTTTGACCTGAATGCTCTGTTGCAACCAATTGATGGTCTAGAATTCTTAACTGAACCATTTACAAAGGAGGAAATGGATGACACTGTCAAGCATATGCCCATTGACAAGGCCCCTGGTCCAGATGGTTTCAATGGGTTATTTTTCAAGAAATGTTGGCACATTATTTGTCATGATTTTTATGAGCTGGCTGAAGCTTTTCATAATGGCACTGCAAAGTTGGAGAACATAAATGGTTCTTATATTACACTCATCCCCAAAAAATTGGCCCCTGAAGGTGTTGGTGATTATAGGCCAATTTCCTTGACTGGGATGGGCCTCAAATTTCTATCCAAAGTGGCTGCTAACAGGTTTCAGAGGATAATTATGGAATGTATACATAAGAATCAATATGGTTTTATTAAAAGCAGGACAATACAGGACTGTATTGGTTGGTCACTTGAATATCTGCACCAATGCCATCAATCAAAGAGACCTATTGTCATTCTTAAACTGGATTTTGAGAAAGCCTTTGATTCCATTGAACATGAAGCTATCCTGCTCATTCTCAAGCACAAGGGATTCAATCAGAAATGGATTTCCTGGGTTAAGCAATTGCTGACAACTAGAACTTCTTCTGTACTCTTAAATGGAGTACCTGGAAAACAGTTTCTTTGCAAGAAGGGAGTTAGGCAAGGAGACTGTCTTTCACCCCTGCTCTTTGTGATTACTGCTGACCTTTTGCAATCAGTAGTAAATGATATGTTCAAAAGGGGTATTTTGAAGTTGCCAATCCCATGTCATGACCAAGACTATCCTATAGTGCAGTATGCTGATGATACCCTAATCATCCTACCAGCAGACAGAGCTCAACTTTTGGCTCTCAAGGACATGCTTCATGTGTTCTCCACCTCTACTGGTCTAGTGGTCAATTACAACAAATCTTCCATGGTACCTATTAATGTGGATGAGAACACTACCATCAGTTTGGCTGCTGCTTTTGGCTGTCAAGTTGGCAAAATGCCCTTCACATATCTTGGACTGCCTGTTGGTACTACCAGACCAAAAATGGTGGATTTCATGCCCCTTGTTGATTGCATGGAGTGAAGAATGACAGCTAGCTCTTCTTTCTTAAATCAGGGGGAAAGGCTTCAGTTCTTAAATTCTGCTTTATCTTCCATGCCCATTTTCTATCTTGGCAGCCTGCTTGTTCCTGCAGGGATTTTAAAACAATTGGAGAGAATTCAACGGCAATGCTTGTGGAGAAAGCACAGAGATGAGCCCTCACCATCCTTGGCAGCTTGGGACCTCATTTGCAGGCCAAAAAACAAGGGAGGGCTGGGTATCCTAAACCTGGGTGTACAGAACATGGCTCTCTTGATGAAACATTTGCAAAAATTCCTAAATAAGGTGGACCTGCCATGGGTCTCTCTTATTTGGGATACATATTATCACTCCTCTGTTCCACAGGGTACTGATAGTTGTGGATCTTATTGGTGGAAAGATATATATAAACTGCTGGATCATTTCAGGTGCACATCTTGGGTTCAGATCAACTCTGGGAATTCAGCTTTGTTTTGGTCTGATAAGTGGAAGATTGATGAAACAGTGGTCACCTTGCAAACCAGATTTCCAAGGCTCTTTTCTTATGTCAAGGATCCTTGGATTACAGTCTCTGAGGCTTTCCAATCACAGAACTTAACACAGTTGTTTCATTTACCCCTATCTGCACAAGCTTACCAGGAGTGTCTGACTGTGCAAAATCTGATGGCCCATTGTAATAGGGAAGTGGAAGCAAAGGACATTTGGTTCTGGCAGGGATCTAGCCAGCCTTTTAAGCCTAAACTGTTCTACTCCTTCTTGCACTCCCACATGTCTTTCAACCCTCTCCTTTTGTGGATTTGGAGATCTTCCTGCACAATGAAAATCAAGGTGTTTGCTTGGATGCTAATCATGGATAGACTAAACACCAAAGACATGGTTGAAAGAAGGCACTGGCATTTGGAGGATGGGGTCAATTGTGTTCTCTGTCCTTTGGCGACACGTGAGACCAGAAACCACCTGTTCTTTGAATGTAATTTCAGTGTTAGAATATGGAATTACCTACAAATTACATGGCCACCTGGAGAGGATGTGTCCACAATTGTCATGCAAGCAAAGCAAGATTTTTCTAAACCTTTCTTTACAGAGGTTGTCTTTGTTGCTTGCTGGAATATTTGGATCATGAGAAATGCTAGAGTTTTTCGGCATGAGAGACCAAGCTTTAATAGATGGAGAAGTGCCTTCATCCATGATATTTCCCTCATGCAGCATAGAGTCAAGCAAAGATACAAGGAGGAGCTGATTAGATGGATTTCTTTCTTGCCTCCTTGAGATTTTATTGTCTAGTTTCTTAGTGTAGCTTTTATTTCTCTATGTTGTTTAGACTAGATTACCTCTTGTAATCCATGTACTTTCATTCACTCTCTACTAATAAATTCTTAATGCTGTGGGGGGTTTTCCCTACAGTCACCAGTCAAAAAAAAATTAATGAGGAAAGAGAGGCATGTGGTAACATATCTAGTTATTGTAACATCACACATACCAAGACAAAATGATTCTACAATCTAATAAATTAAGTGTTGCATGATACCATACAATGTTACTCCCCACTATAGAGGTAGTAACATAGACTAGTAACATATGCATGTTACTAGTCTAAGTTACTATCCATTGTGACTAGTCTAAGGTCTTTTGGGATTTAAAGCAGTGTTGGTAGTACAGAAATAATGTAGCCTTAATCACCTTACCTCTCTCCACGTAGTACGTTGGGTCCCACTAGTCAGAGGGTGAAACAAACAAATTAATAAGAAAAATTAAAAGTGCCAGCGGTGTATCTTACCTCACACATCTCGCTACTGCTCGTGAACAATGTCCAATTGATCCCTCTGTTCGCTCACGTACTATTTTAAGTGAATCCTTATTATAACATGCACACAATTTTGGGCACTTGTATTCGACCTAAGTCAGTGTGCGACCATATCTCGTACTACTCCCTCCGTCTAGGTTTAATAAGTCACGTTAGAAGGTGCAGCGGGACCAAGGTGCAAGAAGATTGGAGGAGAAGGAGAAACTTGACCGGTCCTTCCTCCAATCAAAGCCCTGATTTCTATCTCTAAACGCAACAATTAATCCCAACAACTAAGAGATGCCGTTTTAGCTACCATGCAGTGCGACGTATTAACTCGCATGCAAGCCGACTTTGATTTCTTGACTGATCAATGCGTAGTTGCGCTCCATGCATTGGGTTTCCGGGGGAGATAACAAGGCATAGTAAGGAGCGTTTGGCTACATTGCTTAGACTAGCCACAATGGTGAGTAACATATACTAGTAACATACACATATCCCTAGACTATGTTACTACCTTCATAGTGGATAGTAACATAAGTGTGGTAACATGTGAAGCTTCATTTACTAGGTTATAGACTCATATTGCATTGGGACATGTGATGTTACAGTAACTAGCCAAGTTACTATAACTACCTATCTCCTCATTAACTCACTGCCACATAAGCAAATTTGTTGAGTGGACTTGATGTTACTGCTGAAGTTACTCCCACTGTGGCTAGTCTTAGGCTGGTCATAGTGGTGAGTAACTTGGACTAGTAACATGCATATGTTACTAGTCTATGTTACTACTACCTTCGTCCTGGTTTATAGGTCCCCTTTGTAGTTGATGCCAAATTTTGACCAAAGATTTAACTAACAAAATGTTAATGCATGTCAACAAAAATTATATCGTTGGATTCGTATTTAAACATAGTTTTCAATGATATAATTTTTTGTGACATGCATGAACACTTTGTTAGTTCAATCTATGGTCAAAATTTGACACGAAATACAATGGGGACCAATAAACCAGGACGGAGGTAGTACGCGAAGTTTGCCGTCGGAAGCGAGCCGACCTGGCTCTCCTGAGCTAGCAAGGTTTTTCTATCCCACCCAAGCTAGCTGACCCACAAAAGCTAACATATTTTAACACTTCCAAACGCCTAACCTTGCCCGGCTAGGCTATAAGCCGTTCTTGCTAAGGATCCAAACGCTCCCTAAGTAACAACGCTCGCTAGCAACGAGGCCAGGAGGGGATTGAGATGCGAAGTTAATGGACGGCGCCTAAACATTTTGGGAATATCTGATTTTCGTAAGATGACTTAACACCTAGACGGAGGGAGTACTACTCCTCAGTCCGGGTTTGATGGAATATTCGTCACCTCTTCTCTTCTTGTACGTACTCCATTTGTATCTCACTTCCTGTGCCTTGGCACTCGCACAATATTCCTATTCTATGAACTTGTGTGTGCGTGTGCGTGTTCGTGTGTGTGTTTAACAGCAGGTGTGTGTTAGAGAGAGCGACACATTGACCTACTCCTACAAAGAGATGGTGTGTAGTGTATGATTTAGCCGCGAGAGTCAGTGCATCCTCTCGTTTCCGGGCGTTCAGTTGGGACAGGTGGACAGCTGCCACGCCCGCTCCTGACCAGCCTGGCCCACCCAAAGCCCCTCCATCGCCCGCGCGTGCTTCCCGCCCGAGATGGTCAGCGCCGCTCCAAAGAATCGGTGTCGCATTCATGCCCGGGTAGAGCGGACGTGACCTCTCACTGTCGCCTGCGTTGAAGGGAGAAGCAGATTCAAGAGTGATGGTCATTGCTTCATCCGTCCAACTTACTGTTGGGTCTATGTGATTTGACGGCTCATTGGTCATTATTATTGAGGTTGTAGGACTGCTGGATGTCCCACGCTTTCAGCGAAAGGAGGTACTACTAGATTACAATTTTCTCCATTCTTATAGTGGAGGAGTCCAAGAGCAATAAAAACACGCACGCTCAATGATTACATGGCCTACCCCACACTATCACCATATTTTCTGGATACCGTGCAACATCTAACTCTTTACAATGTACTAGTATAGTACGTACTGTAATTTATAAGCGAGATAAATTTGTACAATGCTATGAAGCTTCCAGCTTCTGTTTCATGTATCTTGCATCCAAGGTTGCCCGTTGCAACATTTCATCAAATACAAAGGAGACTAACATGCATGCTATTGCATCTCAATGATTGATAGATCATAGCCAATATGTACTCCCTCCGTTCCAAAATAAGTGTCTCAAATTTATGCAAACTTTAGTACAAAGTTGTACTACTACTAAAGTTGACACTTATTTTGGAACAGAGACAGCTAAAGAAAAAAAACGATCCACGCAGTCCCTAGCCCTTGAACCATAAGCCCTAACCAGGCTTTAATTTGCAGGCAACATTGGAGCTTCAGAAGAAATGAAGTTTGCAACCCTTTGACCATCGGATCATTTTGTGCAGTTTCACCAAAATCAAGATGAGCATCCCTGTGGCAAAGAAATTGAAGAAGCATGATGAGAATAAGATTACTGGGACTAGTTGATGAGACATAAACTCATCACAAATACAGTATGTAGAAGCCAGTAGAGGTATGTGCGGGGCAAAGAAGTAGAGAAATATCCACATGGAGTGATGTGGGCAGCTGGAGCAGTGGTGCAAGCCGGTTGTAAAGGGAGTTGTACCTGAGGGATGTCGGGACGTAGCTAAACCTAAAGGAGGGCGGCGGGAGGCGGCAACTGCCCACATCGTGGCAGTGAGCAAGGACGAAGGCAACCTCACCGGCTTTGTGAGAGAGAACGGCGGGGAGCCCTGATCGGGACGTGCCGATAGTGGGTTTTCGCCATCGGCGACGGCGACCGCATCTACACTAAGCATCCACCCCTTCCCCCGGCGGACGTGGTCCACCAGGATGTTAGAGATGTGGCCACAGTCGTTTTGTGCGAGAGAGTGTGCAGAGAGCAACACCAGCAAGCAATGGTGTAGGCTCGTCATGTCTATGTATATAGTGGAGCGGTTTCCTTTTCTATCCATATGAACCTATTTATATTGCATACATGCCACTGAAGAAAAAAAACTTTATTTATAAATGACGTGGAACCTACTACTCGTTCTCCTATAAACCTTGCGGTTGGCATCTCCAAAATATTAACCTTGCGATTGGCTCTTCGCCTCTTCAGGAACTCGAGCAATAATGGTACTGCAGTATATATCATTCTAGCTATATGAAACCGAATGAATTGCTGCAATCCACCATGTGGGCGAGGGTCGAGGGGTGAGGTAGAGTGCGTACTATTACGTTTGTTTCAATACGGACTACATACGGAGCAAAATGAGTAAATCTACACTCTAAAATACCTCTATATACATCAATGTTTGGAGTATGTACTAGTAGTTCATATTGAAATCAACTAAAGGACATATATTCCAAACAATATGATAATCTCTCTAACCAAGATAGAGACGAGGAGTAAATAGAGGGAGTAGTAAAATTTTCTCCTCGTCCTACGGGCCACCGCGCGCGTGGGCGAGGGAGCGGGCGTAAGGCGTACTAGTAAGCAAGCTTCACCTCATCCTGCGAGCCACCACGCCCATTGGCGGGGGAGACAGCGTACTAAGCAAGCTTCTCCTCGTTCTACGAGTTGACGGGACACATCAAAAGTACTCCAGTGTATAGAGCCTTGCCTCTAAGGTAGGCCCCACATGGTTTGCCTCTTTTTTAACATAACGCGTCAAGTCCCAATTTGTTTGTTCACCCGTGGTAGACGATCCTCCATCAAGTGTACAACCAGTACATGTGTCAAATTACCACATGGGCTGCCATTTTGTATAGAAACGAGCTCCACCGTGTACCCGCGCGGGTGTGGTTGGGAAAGAGACGGGAGTACGTGCGCCGTGCGTGCACCTCTTCTCTTCGTGCACGTCCACCACCTACGTCAGTGTGTGTGAGAGAGATAGAAACCTAGACAGATGGCGTGTGTGTTCGTGAGTGTTTTTTGTTTGGGGGGTGTGATTTCTTGAATGTATTTGTGGGAATATGTGTCGATGACATCTCAAACAATATTTTGCATGCAAGGTGTGTGAAATAGAGGCCTATTGAGGGAGTCCCGGATTAGGGGTGTCCGGATGACTGGACTATATACTTTGGCCGGACTCCTGGACTATGAAGATACAAGATTGAAGACTTCGTCTCGTGTCCGGATGGGAATTTCCTTGGCGTGGAAGGCAATCTTGGCGATACGGATATGTATATCTCCTCCCATTGTAACCGACTATGTGTAACCCTAGCCCTCTCCGGTGTCTATATAAACCGGAGGGTTTTAGTCCGTAGGACGAACAACAATCATACCATAGGCTAGCTTCTAGGGTTTAGCCTCTCTGATCTCGTGGTAGATCTACTCTTGTACTACCCATATCATCAATATTAATCAAGTAGGAGTAGGGTTTTACCTCCATCGAGAGGGCCCGAACCTGGGTAAAAACATCGTGTCCCTTGTCTCCTGTTACCATCCGCCTAGACGCACAGTTCGGGACCCCCTACCCGAGATCCGCCAGTTTTGACACTGACATTGGTGCCTTCATTGAGAGTTCCTCCAAGTTGTCATCTTTAGGCCCGATGGCTCCTCCGATCATCAACAACGATGCGGTCCAGGGTGAGGCTTTTCTCCCCGGACAGATCTTTGTATTCGGTGGCTTTGCACTGCGGGCCAGTTCACTTGGCCATCTGGAGCAGATCGAGAGCTACACCCCTGGCCATTAGGTTAGATTTGGAAGTTTGAACTACACGGCTGACGTCCGCGGAGACTTGATCTTCGACGGGTTCGAGCCACAGCCGAGCGCGCCACACTGTCATGATGGGCATGATCTAGCTCTGCCGTTGAACAGTGCCCAGGAGGCCGCCCCAGTGTCCGCTCTGACCCTTAGCTCAGAGCCGATTGCGCTAATCGAGGACGGGTGGCTGGACACCGCCTCGGGGGCTGCAATCTCTATGGTGATCGAGCCGAACACCAGCCTTGTCCTTTGAGAAGCTCGTGACTCCAAGGTGTTGGACTCCTTTCCGGACTCCGAACCTTCCACGCCTCTGCCGATCGAACCCGATCGGGCACCGATCATGGAGTTCGCCGCCGCGGACATCTTTCAGCACTCGCCCTGGCCGAACTATAGTCAGCTAGGTTGGGATGCGAACGACGAAGAAATTCGAAGCCCACCCACCACCCACTTCGTAGCCGCTGTCAATGATTTAACCGACATGCTCGACTTCGACTCCAAAGACATCGACGGTATGGACGCCGATGCAGGAGACGACCAAGAACCAGCGCCTATAGGGCACTGGAAGGCCACCTCGTCATATGACATATACATGGTGGACACCCCAAAAGAAGGGAATGGCGATGGAACAACGGAGGATGACCCCTCCAAGAAGCAGCCTAAGCGCCGGCGTCAGCAGCGCCGCTCTAAATCCCGCAAAAGCAAAAACGGCGATTCTGGCATGGGAGATAATAACACCCCGGACAGTGCCGAAGACAACCCCCTCCAGCAGGATTCAGCACCGGAGGATGGAGAAGCCAGCCCTCATGATAGAGCGGCAGATAGAGAGGTAGAGGATGATAATTACATGCCTCCCTCCGAAGACGAGGCAAGCCTCGACGACGACGAATTTGTCGTGCTTGAGGATCCCGTCGAATAAGAGCGTTTCAAACGCAGGCTTATGGCCACGGCGAGCAGCCTCAAGAAAAAACAGCAGCAGCTTAGAGCTGACCAAGACTTGCTAGCCGATAGATGGACTGAAGTCCTTGCGGCCGAAGAGTACGAACTCGAACGCCCCTCCAAGAGCTACCCAAAGCGCAGGCTACTACCCCGATTAGAGGAGGAAGCACCTAAACCTACATCACCAGTGCATGACGCGGCCGACCGGCCACCTCGTGGCCGCGATAGAGAGGCCTCTCGGCCATCCACTCAAGCCGCACCCCGGCGTCGCTCAAAAAATACCAAGGCACGGGGAAATGCGCCAGACCTGCATGACATATTGGAGGACAAGGCAAGGCAAACAAGATCGATCTACGGATTGCGTGGGCGCCCCACGTCACTTGACGTTAACCGTCATGCCGGATATGGCAAATACGGCCAGGCCGAACACAGCAGACAAAGCTCATTTGGGCTACGTCGTGATATAGCCCAGTACAGAGGCGCCGCACACCCACTATGTTTCACAGATGAAGTAATGGATCATCAAATCCCCGAGGGTTTTAAGCCCGTAAACATCGAATCATATGATGGCACAACAGATCCTGTGGTATGGATTGAGGATTATCTCCTTCATATCCACATGGCCCCCGGTGATGATCTACACGCTATCAAATACCTCCCACTCAAGCTTAAAGGACCAGCTCGGCATTGGCTTAACAGCTTGCCAGCAGAGTCAATTGGTTGCTGGGAGGACCTGGAAGCCGCATTCCTCGACAATTTCCAGGGCACCTATGTGCGACCACCAGACGCCGATGACCTAAGCCACATCATTCAGCAGCCAGAGGAATCGGCCACACAATTCTGGACACGGTTCCTAACCAAGAAAAATCAAATAGTCGACTGTCCGGACGCAGAGGCCCTCGCAGCCTTCAAGCAAAACATCCGAGACGAATGGCTTGCCCGGCACCTAGGACAGGAAAAGCCGAAATCCATGGCAGCCCTCACAACACTCATGACCCATTTTTGCGCGGGAGAAGACAGCTGGCTAGCTCGTAGTAATAACATGACCAAGAGCCCTGGTAATTCAGATACCAAGGACAACAATGGCAGGTCGTGTCGCAACAAGCACAAGCGCCGCATTAACGGCGACAATGCTGAAGATACGGCAGTTAATGCCGGATTCAGAGGCTCTAAACCCGGTCAGCGGAAAAAGCCATTCAAAAGAAATACTCCGGGCCCATCCAGTTTGGACCGAATACTCGATCGCTCGTGCCAGATACACGGCACCCCCGAAACACCAGCCAATCACACCAACAGGGATTGTTGGGTGTTCAAGCAGGCAGGCAAATTAAGTGCCGAAAACAGAGACAAGGGGCTGCACATCGATGACGAGGAGGAGCCCCAGCCACCGAACAATAGGGGACAGAAAAGCTTTCCCCCACAAGTGCGGACGGTGAACATGATATACTCAACCCACATCCCCAAAAGGGAGCGCAAGCGTGCACTCAGGGACGTATATGCATTGGAGCCAGTCGCCCCAAAGTTCAACCCGTGGTCCTCCTTCCCGATCACTTTTGATCGAAGGGACCACCCCACTAGCATCCGCCACGGCGGATTCGCCGCGTTGGTTCTAGACCCAATCATTGACGGATTTCACCTCACTAGAGTCCTCATGGACGGCGACAGTAGCCTGAACCTGCTTTATCAGGATACAGTGCCAAAAATGGGCATAGATCCCTCAAGGATTAAACCCACAAAGACGACCTTTAAAGGCGTCATACCAGGTGTAGAGGCCAACTGTACAGGCTCAGTTACACTGGAAGTGGTCTTCGGATCCCCGGATAATTTCCAAAGCGAGGAGTTAATCTTTGACATAGTCCCGTTCCGCAGTGGCTATCACGCCCTGCTCGGACGAACAGCATTTGCAAAGTTCAATGCGGTGCCGCACTACGCATACCTCAAGCTCAAGATGCCAGGCCCTCGAGGACTCATTACGGTCAATGGAAACACCGAACGCTCTCTCCGAATGGAGGAGCATACGGCGGCCCTCGTGGCGGAAGTACAAAGTAGCCTCTCAAGGCAATTCTCCAGTCCGGCTATTAAATGTCCGGACACCGTCAAGCACGCCCGGAGTAACCTACAAAAAGACCGCCTGGCACGCACCGAGCAAGCATAGCAGCGCAGCCCCAACCCCAGCCCTCGTGAAATTGCGGAACCAGTACCACGCGTACATAATTACGCTCTGGAAATACCATGGGCACAGGGGGAGGGGCACAACCATGGCACGCCCAAAATGCGGCTCAACCGCACTAGGGGCTCCCGATTTTGTCATTTCTTTTTTCTTACTTTCAGGACTCCACTCTCCGGAAGGCCTGCCCGGCAGTACAATCGCCGAACACACGATGCAACAGCCAGGGAGACCGCAAGCTACGTCGAATGTCCAGGTGGTCTCTATAACGAGCTAAATACCTGTCTTACATAAAGTGTCTCAGCTTGCCCCTGGAGGGGGACATGTCAAATAATCCCATCTCTTGCTTATCGCACTATTTGTATCGTTCTGTTTTCACAGTAGCCTTTTAATAAACAATACATAGCTCTTCTCTATTATTGCATTCATTTTTTATGTAAATATGTTTAGTTATGACATTATGCAACCGTACACTTTGGTACGGCCAATACACCAGGGGATCAAGTACCCCAGAATATGGTGTGAGAAGTCCGAACACTCTTACGAGTGTGGCACCCCGAACTTATAGCATTATATGCATCGGCTCCGAATCATGTCTTGGGTCAATAGTTGGGTTTGCCCGGCTCCCATGTTTTGGTACCTTACGTTCCGTTATATCGGCTAAGGTAGCGCTGGGAGAACTACTGCGATTGTGCCCCAGTTGAGTTGGGTTAAGCACCTCAGTAGAGAAAGCTAAAAGTGACCGTCATGATAGGGCGAGAGCCGGTCGCTGTTCGAGAGGTTTTCGAGTCCCTAAAGACTTATGCCGCTTAGAGCGAGGAGCTGGCTTTGTCCGGCCTAGCCGTGGATAGTGCCTCGAACTCGGTCTTCCGAATACTAGGGGCTTCACCAAAATTTAAAATTATAGAATTCTATGGCTAAGTGAGAGTGATAAAGCATTATAGTCCGATTGCCTTGTTCGTTGTGCTGAGCGCCTCCCTCGAAGGACCAAAGAATGGGAACAAGAGCGCTCAGGTTTATCCCGAACACCCCAGCACTCGTGGCATGGGGGTAGAAGCCGACGACTCGCATCTCTCAGATTTAATAAACGGCCACACAGAAGGTAATATTTTAAATTCAAAAAGCGTTGCTTAGCGCATATGAACAAGTTTTCAACGCACAGGATAACATGAGCGAGTTTACTCAAAGATTACATCCTTGGAACAGTCATTGGCCACAAGGCAGGCACCCTTCAGGACGCCCTCATAATACAACTCGGGCTTGTGATGCTCCTTCCCCTCCGGTGGCCCATCTGTCACCAGCTTCTCAGCATCCATCTTGCCCCAGTGTACTTTAACATGGGCAAGGGCCCTATGGGCGCCTTCGATGCATACAGAGCGCTTGATGACTTCATGCCATGGACAGGCATCCACCAGCCGCCTCACCAGCCCAAAGTAGCTCCCAGGCAGGACCTCCCAGGCCATAGCCGGCCTATAAGGCCCTTCATGGCCTGTTCAGCTACCTTATGAAGCTCAACCAGCTGCTTCAGCTAGTCGCTCAAGGGCACCGGGTGTCCGGCCTCACAATATTGGGACCAGAACACCTTCTCTGTCGAGCTCCCTTCCTCTGCTCGGTAGAATGCGGCAGCGTCGGTCACACTGCGGGGCAGATCTGCGAATGCTCCTGGAGAGCTCCGGACTCGGGTAAGTAACAAGTAATTCACTTTCACGTGATTGCTTTGCATAAAGAATGCCTTACCCGCCGCTATCTTCTTCATCGCCTCAATTTCCTGGATGGCTTTTTGGGCTTCGGCCTTGGCAGATTTGGCGCTCTCAAGGGCCGGGGCAAGCTCGGACTCTCGAGTCTTTGAGTCAAGCTCCAAACTCTCGTGTTTTTTCACAAGAGCGTGGAGCTATTGCCGCACCTCCGCCACCCGCGCCTCCTGCTTTTCTCGCTCGGTGCGCTCCACGGCCGCATTGTCTTCGGCCTTGGACAGCGCTTCTTTCAGGGTCGCCACCTTGGTTGTGGCCCCTGTAACCCTCACGTTGGTCCTGCCATTTTTTGCATCCGGGTATTTTTTATATACTAACATCAGGTACTACTTACCTTCCTTGTCCTCGAGCTGCTTCTTGGCAAGGCCGAGCTTGTTCTCGAACCGCTCGAGGCTCTGCTTCAATGCATCAACCTCCGCAGTCAGTGCGGCAGAGGTCAGCAGCGTTGTCAACAAGTAAATCATCATCACCTAGCAAGTCATCTTCATCACTATTGAAATCAACATACTCGGGATGTGTTACCTTTGGACCTTTGGCCATGAAGCATCTTCCAATTCCTTCATTTGGTGAGTCAAATATGTCGTAGGAGTTGGTTGACACAAGTGCTAGACCGGCAACACCTTCATCTTGAGTATATTCAGAGTCGGAGTGATAGCTTCTCTCGGAGTGATGGTCGGAGTCGGAGCCGGATTCCCATTCACCAACATGAGCTTGATGTCTTTGTTTTATGCAGATCCTTGATGACTTGTCCTTCCTTTCCGAATCCTTGCTTCTCCGTGAGGGTCTTCGTTCATAACGATCATCTCTACTCCTCCTCTCTCTTGGTGGTGATTCTTCTCTTTTGCTTCTTCTTTTTGGAGAATCTTCTCTTCTTTTGTAGGGTGTCGTACACTCATTGGAATAGTGTCCGGGTCTCCCACAATTGTAGCAATTGCGCTCTCGACTAGAAGATCTTTTGTCATTGTAGGACCTTGACTTAGAGCTTCTTTCTTTGCTTCTACTCTTGCAGAATTTGTTGAAATTCTTCACCATTAAGATCAATTCTTCATTGAAGGTTTGTTTCTCACTTGATGATGTGGGGGCTTCACATGAGGCTTTGTAAGCACCACTTGACTTGTTGTGAAGTTCCTCCTTATCCTTGAGTGACATCTCATGAGCAACAATTCTTCCAATGACTTCTGTTGGCTTGAGATCTTTGTAGTTTGGCATCATTTGGATCAATGTGCACACGGTATCATACTTTCCATCCAATGCTCTTAGGATCTTCTTGATGATGAATCTGTCGGTCATCTCTTCACTCCCTAAGCCGGCAATCTCATTTGTGATAAGAGCAAGCCTAGAGTACATTTCAGCGACACCTTCACCATCCTTCATTTTGAACTTGTCAAGCTGACTTTGGAGGACATCCAACTTGGATTCCTTGACGGAGTCGGTACCTTCATGCTTATCAATCAAAGTATCCCAAATTTCCTTTGCATTCTCAAGACGGCTGATTTTGTTGAATTCTTCAGGGCACAAGCCATTGAAGAGGATATCACAAGCTTGAGCGTTGTATTGCAGCATCTTCAATTCATCTGAATTAGCTTCACGGTTCGGCTCTCTCCCATCAAAGAATTCACCTTGCAAGCCAATACAAACAATAGCCCAAACGGCGGGGTTATGTCCGAGAATATGCATTTTCATCTTATGCTTCCAACTAGCAAAATTTGTTCCATCAAAGTAAGGACCTCTACGGTGATAATTTCCCTTGCTAGACGCCATACTCTCCTAGGTTGTGAAACCAAGGCTATGACCACAAAAAGCTATGGAAATCAAAGCAAATAGAGACCAAAGCTCTGATACCACTTGTAGGACCTTCAAGTATGTCTAGAGGGGGAGTGATTAGACTACTTGACCAAATAAAAACTTAACCTTTTGCCAATTTTAGACTTTGGCAGATTTAGCTATCTTTGGACAAGTCAAGCAATCATCACACAATTCAAGCAAGCATGCTAAGAGTATATAGGCAGCGGAAATTAAAGCATGCAACTTGCAAGAAAGTAAAGGGAAGGGTTTGGAGGATTCAAACGCAATTGGAGACACGGGTGTTTTTGGCGTGTTTCCGATAGGTGGTGCTATCGTACATCCACGTTGATGGAGAATTCAACCCACGAAGGGTAATGGCTGCGTGAGTCCATGCAGGGCTCCACCCAAGAAGGGTCCGCGAAGAAGCAACCTTGTCAATCCCACCATGGTCGTCGCCCACGAAGGACTTGCCTCACTAGCGGTAGATCTTCACGAAGTAGGCGATCTCCTTGCCCTTACAAACTCCTTGGTTCAACTCCACAATCTTGTAGGAGGCTCCCAAGTGACACCTAGCCAATCTAGGAGACACCACTCTCCAAGAAGTAACAAATGGTGTGTTGATGATGAACTCCTTGCTCTTGTGCTTCAAATGATAGTCTCCCCAACACTCAACTCTCTCTCATAAGATTTGGATCTGGTGGAAAGAAGATTTGAGTGGAAAGCAACTTGGGAAAGGCTAGAGATCAAGATTCATATGGTAGGAATGGAATGTCTTGGCCTCAACACATGAGTAGGTGGTTCTCTCTCAGAAATGGTAAGTTGGAAGTGCAGGTTTGTTCTGATGGCTCTCTCCACGAATGAAGAGGAGGTGGAGGGGTATATATAGCCTCCACACAAAATCTAACCGTTACACACAATTTACCAAACTCGGTGGGACCGAATCAACAAACTCGATCGGACCAATTCAGTAAACCTAGTGACCGTTAGGAATTTCGGTGGGACTGACATGCAACTCGGTAGGACCGATATGGTTAGGGTTAGGGCATAATGTAATCTCGGTGAGACCGATTACACAAACTCGGTGAGACCGATTTTGGTAATTAGCTAACCAGAGAGTTGGAGGTAAACTCGGTGGGAACGATTCACTCTTTTCGGTGAGACCGAAATGTTACAAAAGGGAAACAGAGAGTTTACATTGCAATCTCGGTGGGACCAATCGCTCACTTCGGTTAGACTGAAACGTTACGAAGGGAAACAGAGAGATTACAATCCCATCTCGGTGAGACCGAGATCCCTATCGGTGAGACCGATTTTCCTAGGGTTTGTGGCATTGGCTATGACATTTGAACTCGGTGGGGCCTGATAGAAAGAATCGGTGTGACCGATTTTGACTTTAGGTTTAGGTCATATGAGGATGAGAGAAAGTAGTTGAGGGTATTTGGAGCATATCACTAAGCACGTGACGCAAGAGGCTCATTAAGCAACACCTCATCCCTCCTTGATAGTATTGGCTTTTCCTATAGACTCAATGTGATCTTGGATCACTAAAATGTAAAATGAAGAGTCTTGAGCTTTTGATCTTGAGCCAATCCTTTGTCCTTGATATTTTGAGGGATCCACTTTCATCATCCATGCCATGCCATTCATTGAGCTTTCCTAAAATAATAGTCTTGGAATAGCATTAGGTCAATGAGCTATATGTTGTTATGAATTACCAAAACCACCTAGGGATAGTTGCACTTTCAACATGTCAAAGAATAAGGCCATAAATTTATATAAAAGAATTTCCCTCTAAACTTCTTTGAGAAAATTGCTGCCAAATGCCTCATGCATTCTATGTGATCCACTCCTGGCAACACAGCTTCTACTGCATACTCAAGTCCTTTGCATGCATCAGTGTGGATAACAAGACCTGGTGGGTGTCCTATAAGCTCACTTAAATTCTGGAAGAACCAAGTCCAGCTCTCTATATTTTCAATCTCTAGAACTCCAGATGCAACTAGGAAGATCGGGTTGCAAGCATCCACATCACATGCACTCACTAGTTGTCCTCTAATCTGCCATATAATGTAGTGGCATCTACTGCAAGATAAGGGCTACATCCATTCAAAAAACCCTGCCAACAGGCTTTGAAAGAAACAAAAACTATCCTGAAGCACTCTTTCTCTCTAGGTTTCCCATTTATTTTTGTTGGCGTCCTGGACTTGGGGGTATCCAGTCCTGCCTGCCTGCGGCCCACCACGTGGCTCCGTCGATGGCCTGGTACGGCCCAGCTTCAACATCAACACCGCAAGACCCTCGCGAGGGGCCAAGCCTCGCGAGGCGGACAATGCCAAGACCCTCGAAGGAGTTGGCCCCCTCAGGAGGGCTCCTGAGGGGCGGAGAGATCTATGCAGCTACCTCATGAGGCTCAGCTGACGTGAGCCATGATGACCAAGGCCAGGCAGGTGCAGAGCGCAGGTTTCATCTTCGGTGCAAGGGAGGCAAGCCGAGGTGCGGAGTCCCGAGGAATCAGTCAAAGGTTTCCATTCTGGTGCAACAAGACCAAGACTGCCAGGACGGCAGGACGGAGGTCATCACCGAGCCCACTGCAGCGTCACGACCAGAGGCTTTTCGCAGGCGAAGACTACTTTTGTCAGGATAGATTGTACTACTTGTCCCCTTTCAAATCCCGCTGTTGTGGAATCCCTTCCCGCTCATATTTGGGAGGAGGAACAAGGCACTATATATAGGACTTAGCCACCACCATAGAAAGGGACCGAAACCAGAGCAAGTAGAGCACCACACCAGCTCAAGAACACCTCACCTCCTGAGGCTTGTTCATCCTTTGTACTAGTTCATCCATAGACCCTCGACGCAATCCACCACACCACACTGGAGCAGGGTATTACACCACAACGGTGGACCGAACCAGTAAAAATCTCTGTGTCTTTGTGTCTCTGTGAGCTCTACGCGCTAGGCTAGGGAGGATCACGAGTAGGTAGGCTAGGCAGGTTGAGATTTCCGCACGCACCCCAGTGTTCGAACCTCTCACGGGTTGCCGGATCCCGAAATCTGACATTTGGCATGCTAGGTAGGGGTGCGTCGGATACTCTCTTCCGTAGTTCGATCTGCCACTGCTCCGACATCTCCATGGCTGATGCGTGCAGGGCTCGCGCTGAGCGTCGGGCTGCGGTCGCCGCCTGTGTCGCTCAGACAGCTCCGGCGGGTGACGTCTGCGCCCGCCGTGCTCCCTCTATGGTGGCCAACGCCGCCACGGGCCCTGCCGGCCATGAGCAGCAAGCTTCATCGCTGCACCCATCGGTGCGCCGCGACGGCCGCACCGCTACTCCGTCCCTGACTCCAGCAGCTTCGTCATCCCACGCATGCCGCGGCCAGGTGGACGCGCAGGCCGCTCTGCTCACTGCGTGCGAGCTTCTTCGCTACCGTCCCGTGGGTGACCTCTACGAGGAGTGGCTCGAGCGTATCGCCGAGCTCATCAGCGTCGCGCACGGGGGCTCCGACAGACCGGCTCACTCGCTGCCTCAGCAACCACCTGCAAGCAAGTGACATCGCACATGGGGCTCCTCCTCCGCCTCCGGCCCGGGGCGCCATCGTCGAGCCAAGGCGTATGGCTCCACGGCGCGACCCGCAGCGCCCGGTGCTGACTCGAGATGACGTGAGCTGCCAGGTGGTGCAAGGTCCCCAAGGAGAAGCGTGCGTGCTTCCAGCACCCCAGCACCAAGCTCGTGAGCTGCCACAGGAGGTGGCGGTGCACGTGCACCAGGACTACGTTCCACCCCCTCGACGACCTCCGTGGCCACGGCGGGATGCCGTGCGTTCATTGCAGAACTCCGCAACATCGTCTGGCCGAGCAAGTTCAAACCTGACCTGCCTCCACGCTACGATGGCACCGCAGACCCCGTCAAGTTCCTGCAGCTCTACGAGTTGAGCATCGAGGCGGCCAACAGCAACGAGAAGATCACGGCAAATAGGTTCTAGATGGCCCTCAAGGATGGCGCGCGTTCTTGGCTCCTGAACCAGACCGAGGGGTCGGTTTCTTCCTGGGAGGAGATGCGCAGCCGCTTCATCGCCAACTTCCACGGCACTCGCGACCGTCCGCCGGCCGTGGGCGACCTGCACCGCGTCAAGCAGCAACCTGGAGAGACCCTGCATAAGTACATCCAGCGCTTAAACAACGTCCGCCTCAAGATTCCCAAGGTGTCTGACGAGGCCATCATCTCCGCTTTCACCGATGTTGTCCATGATGTCAAGATGAAGGAGGAGCTGGCCATCCACGAGGACCTCTGCACCGCTCTGGAGATGTTCAACATGGCAAACAAGTGTGTGAGGGCTAAGGAGGGACGCCTCTCCCTCCTCGAACTCCCTGATGTTGATCCATAAGACAAGAAGACCAAGACCAAGGACACGAAGCGCAAGGGCCAGCCATGCTTGAGGCAAAGCCAGAGACCAAGCGCGGCTGCGACCACCCCAAGTCATCCAAGGGCAAGCGGTCGTTCTGCGCCTTCCACAACGTCTACAACCACAACACTAGCGACTGACAGGAGCTCAGGGCTCTCCGCAACGGGCGCCTCGGTCGATGCCCCGAGCGCAAGATCGAGGCTACGGTCGTGGAGGTGGCCGAGGTGGAGGACGCTAGGACGGACGTGGCCGTCATCAGGAGTTGCCCGACCAGCCTTGTGAGGACTGCTGGTAGAACCAGCCTCGCGAGGGCAACTGTAGGGAGCAGCCTCGTGAGCATCGCCCTCAGGGCAATGCAGCTTTGCCTCCTCTGCCTCCACCACCAAGAAGGAATGAAGATCACCATCAGGAGGAGGGGGCTGGGGGCTTCTAGGAGCCGTGGGCCATCACGTGCATCTTGGATGGCTCACAAGCCCCAGCTTCCCACCGTGTCTTCAAGCAGTTTGCACGCGAGGTGAATGCGGCGCTCCCCAAGCTTGAGGCAACTTGCCCTCTCAAGTGGTCCAAGTGCACCATCACCTTCTACTCCACATAGCGTCTCAAGTGCGCGGCCACTGCTCGCGCGCTCCCCATGCTCTGCTCCCCCGTCATCAGCAACGTGACCGTCACTAAGACTCTCATTGATGGTGGAGCAGGGCTCAATGTTCTCTCCGTCCAGACGTTCGACAGGCTCCAAGTGCCATACTACCAGCTGCACCCCACCAAGCCATTCTCAGGAGTGACCGACGGATCAACGCACCTGATCAGGCAGGTCTACCTCCCAGTCACCTTCGGTGAGCGCAACAACTACCGCACCGAGCTCATCAACTTTGACATCATCGACATTCGCCTTCCCTACAATGCCATCCTAGGGTACCCAGCACTGGCCAAGTTCATGGCGGCCATGCACCACGGGTACAACATCCTCAGGATGCCAGGAAGTGGCGGCATCATCACGGTCGCCTGTCAGGAGAAGGATGCGGTGTGCTCCCTCGAGCGCGCTTTCCAGGCTGCAACAGTTGAAAACCCAGAATACGAAGACGGTGCCCTCCCTCCTGAGGTCGCCCCCAAGAGAAAGAAGCTGCAGCTGGGCCAGGGGTCTCGTGAGGAAGCATCACTCAAGGACGCAGCACTGAGCCTCGCGTCCCGGGATACGGCGCCTTCACCCATTGCGTAGGGAGGCGCGCCCGACACCCCTCTCGGGTTGGGCTCGGGGGCTTTCCTCTGGAGGGCCTCAGACCTAGCCCATGTCACGAGAGTGGCGCTCGGGTAGCATGTGGAAGCGCTCTTTAGAGCACGCTTCTCAGGAGAAGGCAGCAGGCATGAGGCACCAGGCGTTCAGGAGTTCATCAGCGAGGCGATCGAGGAAATTCACGAAGGAAGGGTTCTGCAAGGCGATCGTCGCCTGCTGTGAGGCAGAGCTCACTGCCCTAGCAAGGTTAAAGAGTTCTGCGTCTGCATCGAAGTCCCTGGGCTCAGTAGGGCTCCGTCTCAACAGCTCATGTGGTCGTCTCGTGTCGGACGATGCGAGGGACCGCCCCACAGCTACGTTTGCATGCCTTTCGGCCTAGCGGGCGCGGCTGAGGCGTTCCAGCGCTGCATGAGGGACGCCCAGGCAGCCTGCGAAGCCAGGCACCAGGCAATCTTGGCAGAGATGGAGGAGCAACCTCCGGAGCCTTCCGGTCCCCCCGAGCCTCCCGAGGTTCGGCACCGGAGTGGCTCATGAGGAACGGCTTCAGCAACACGCGTTTTTTGGCTACTTCAACAACTCTTCAGCAACGGTACCAGGTGACATCTCCCTAGTTCATTCAGTTTGGGGGCGCCCCTCGGGCTGCATCATCCCCAGGCCGTGTAGGTCTGTGCCTACGGCGTGTATCCCTTTTGTGTTTTATCAGAGCTAGTTACAATCCCTTGCAAACTACTTTCGAATTACCAACTGCCTGACCGGCGTTTCGTTGCTAAGAACGTCTCGCGCCCTTGCAAGCCCTCCCATGACCACCTCATGATTAAGGACTGGCACGGCCTCTATGCTCGGGTCCGTCCCTGCAGCATCGCTAAACCCAAGCAGTTGAGCTCTGGCTCACGGACCGGTCCCGTGTACTTCACCTCCCGTGGCTCTTGGTGCCTTGTTCTCGCATGAGCTAATCGTGATGGGTAAGCAAGGGCGCGCGACATGGTGCCCCGTGGCCACGGGAACCGCGCGCCAGTTGTTTTTCTTCAGGATCTTTGCATGAGAAGACTGGGCACGGCATTTGTGCTCGGGTCCGTCCCTGCAGCATCGATAAATCCAGCGGCTGAGCTCTGTTTGGCAGGCTGGTCCCATTCACGTCACCTCCTGGGGTCGTTGGTGCCTGGCCTTCTCATGCAATAACCTCAGGAAACTCATTCGGCGCAAGCTGCCTAACCATCTCACAGGACCAATCCAAGCATCCCCAATCAAGACCAGGTGCAACCCGCCTTCGGGTAGGGCCTTGTGAGTCCCGCACTGGCTCACGGGTGCCCATATACACCTCCTCCAGCCCTGCCGTGCAAGCCACGTGTAGCGCTTGGCATACCCCACCTTGCCAGGCCTCGAAGGCCTGGTCTTCGTGCACCCCTCCCAAGCGAGATCTCGGCAAGGGAAAGGTAGGATGGTCTGTTCGTACATCAAGGGGGACTCCTGAGCATCACGACTCAGGAGCCTAACTGGTCACGTAGCCCCTCACCTCTTGGGCTCGTCCTAGTGATCCGAACGACCCAACAACGGCTGAGGTATGCGTGGGACTAGGCCCTGCTGATGCAGAACGCCAAGACCTGGTTGTCACCCTTCTCATTCAAGCCATTCGTACGTCAAGGGGGACTCCTGAGCATCGCAACTCAGGAGCCTAACTGGTCCTGTAGCCCCTCGCCTCTTGGGCTCGTCCTGGTGATCCGGACGACCCAACGATGGTTGAGGTATGTGCGGGGCCGGGCCCTGCCAACGCAAAACACCAAGGCTTGCCCCTGCATCTTTTCCTAAGCTGTTAGCACGTCAAGGAGGACTCCTGAGCATCGTGACTCAGGATCCTAACTGGTCATGTGGCCCCTCACCTCTTGGGCTTGTCCTGGTGATCTGGACGACCCAACGATGGCTCAGGTATGCGCGGGGCTGGGCTCTACCGACGCAGAACAATAAAGCAAAAGGAAAAGTTGAAGGAGCATAATCTAGTTATTACAAGACATATTCTTCCAAGCAAATAGTTTTAAACGCCTCCCCGAGGCATGTCGCATGGCGCAGGATAAAAAGGCGAAAGCAAAATCTCTGAGCCACCTCTTCAGACTTGGGAGTCACCACCGCTCGCCAGCGGAACCTCATCGCCAGGCGTGTTGCTTGTCCCACTGGCTTCACTTGGAGGACCAACCACCATGTACTTGTTTAGCATGGTGTCCACAAAGCTCTTCACGGCGATAGCAGCAGCATCCCGGGAGTCGGCGTCCACCGGAGCAAGGAAGGACGAAAGGTTGAAGATGGCATCCTGGAGATAAAGATGGCTGAAGACGCACATCAGAGCCGAGGAAGAAAGTGAGCATGCCTCGCCTTCCACCAGGGACGTAAACCCGTCGACAACATCTTTGAGCACCGCCATGACTTCAGGAAGCAGAGCAGCAGGGCTCTCCCTCGAGGTCGTCACCACCGCCTTTCCCGAGGGACCATCTCCAAAGAGCACCCTCTGGGCCTTGTGGAAGCGCGCCGCGAGGGAAGAGAGGGTGTCGCGCTCCATGGCGGCCTCGGACAGGGCCGCTCGGGCTGCCTCTACCTCCTCCCTCAGCTTCACCAGGCGATCATGCTCCCAAGCCTGCTCTAAGGTCGTCTTCTTCAACTCGGTGTCCTGACCGGCGACGGCAGCCTCCTGGACGTTCAGCTTCTCCTCGCGCTCCTGGAGCTGGCTGGCCTGGGTGGCTTACTGGTCCCAGAGAGTCTTCAGATCAGCCTCCGCCACACGGCACCGGTTCTCAGCTGCTGTGGCCTCCTTCTGCGCCAAGTCGCGCACCATGGCGACCACCCCAAGCGCCTTCTGTGCCTCCTCCGCGGAGTCCCAGGCCACGCAAACAGACGCATCGGCCCTGAGCCAACCAGAGATCAACCCCGGGCGGCACCGGCGGCCGAAGAGGAAGCCGTGGCCTTTTCGGTGGCCATCAGGCAGAAGATTTGGTAGAGAGTCGGCAGATCTAGAGAGCTCTTCCACTACGGAGAGAGGGGGATCTGGAGCAAGACGAAGAAGGAGCAATGAAAGCCTAGCGGCAGGCGGCATCCCTTTTTGTGAGACTAGAGCAGTTGCCGAGGTAGCATGGGGAAGCGGAGTCACCCACGTCCAATCACTCGCTACGCGTCATCAAGGCCGCAGGCGGTTAGGGCCCACAGCGCTCCGCACTTGCCCTTTGGCTTCGCCTAGAAGCCAAGTCCAAGAGCGCCTTGGGCGCGGGGGCTACTGTCGGTGTCCTGGACTTGGGGGTATCCAGTCCTGCTTGCCTGCAGCCCACCACGTGGCTTCGTCGATGGCCTGGTACGGCCCAGCTTCAACATGAACACCGCAAGACCCTCGCGAGGGGCCAAGCCTCGCGAGGCAGACAAGGCCAAGACCCTCGAAGGAGTTGGCCCCCTCAAGAGGGCTCCTGAGGGGCGGAGAGATCTATGCAGCTACCTCATGAGGCTCAGCTGACGTGAGCCATGACGACCAAGGTCAGGCGGGCGCCAAGCGGGTGCAGAGCGCAGGTTTCCTCTTTGGTGCAAGGGAGGCAAGCCGTAGGCGCAAAGTCCCGAGGAATCAGCCAAAGGTTTCCATTCTGGTGCAACAAGACCAAGACCGCCAGGACGGCAGGACGGAGGTCATCACCGAGCCCATCGCAGCGTCACGACCACAGGCTTTTCGCAGGCGAAGACTACTTTTGTCAGGATAGACTGTACTACTTGTCCCCTTTCAAATCCCGCCATTGTGGGATCCCTTCCCGCTCATATTTGGGATGAGGACCAAGGCACTATATATAGGACTTAGCCACCACCATAGAAAGGGACCGAAACCAGAGCAAGTAGAGCACCACACCAGCTCAAGAACACCTCACCTCCCGAGGCTTGTTCATCCTTTGTACTAGTTCCTCCATAGCCCCTCGAGGCAATCCACCACACCACACTGGAGTAGGCACTACTAGGGAAAACCCTAGTAGTAGCGTGGGTTTAGTGCCCACTAGTAGCGCGGGTAACCGCGCTACTAATAAGGCGCTACAGCTATTACTTAGCAGTAGCGCGTACGACGTGCGCTACTGCTAAGACTCATAGCCGCAGTGTTTGTTCTATAATGCACTGCTGCTAATCTAGATAGTAGCAGCGTGTTTCTTGTCCATCGCTACTAGTATTCTTTTTTTTAGTGTATTTATACGTCGTTATACAAATTTTGGTACAATACCAATTATGAGGTTTATATCATTATGTCCATAACAGTGTGTCAAATAAATGTGTATTAGGTTCAAGTGGAGGCAATATGTGGTGCATGTCAAAAGTATACTACTAATCCAAACTTGATCTAGTTTGGACTAGTAATACTTTCCATGTGCACCACATGTTGCCTCCACTTGAATCTAATCCGCCAGCACAAGCTATGTAATCATCATCATAGTCATTACCACCAACAGTAGTTATTTAATCATCATAGTCATAGTGTAGCACATCATCATCTTCAAACTCATTCTAGCTAGCTAATCACCACCAACACTAGCTGCGGTAGCTATCTAATCACCACCAACACTAGCTAATAATAATCATCATAGTCATTACCACCAACACTAGCTATCTAATCATCATAGTCATAGTGTAGCACATCATCATCTTCAAACTCATTTCTAGCTAGCTAATTAATCACTCCTGCTGCTCTCTCTCAGGTAAAATAACATAAAACATGTGTAGCACTCCTGCTTCATCAAGTTGGAGCATGCAGATGAACCTCTCTCCTAATCATGGGTTGCGCTTCTGATTGCTGCCCCTAGTACTTCTCTACGACCGTTCACAGTTTTGCTCCAGTCTTTCACTATTAAGCATTCCTCGCTATTAGAAATCATGTATGCACTGAAGTGCATTGTAGGATATCTTGGCCGTAAGTTAACAATTCTCATGCAACTTTTAGTCTCCATCCAATGAGGCACAACATTCATCGGGAGTCCCTGTTGAAGAACATCGTATAGTAACATACTTAGCAATGAAGTTTAGCTTAAAAATAATGTATGCAAAAGATGCACTGAGGATAAATAGTAAAAATCTTACCATCTTTCTTAAATAGATGTGGCCGTAGTTAAGTACGAACACTATTGGTCGCACGTTTTGAGTACTAAGATTTTCAAGTCCAAAAAAATAATTTGTCTTGACAGTATGAAGATCCTCAAGCCATGAAATATAATGACTTATCTCCTCGCAGTTTAGTTCAGCCCCGGGACAATAGTAGGTCATGTCTACCAAGCGATGGACATGTTTGCTTGATTGGAAATAAGCTATCAATAGAAATTAGTTGTCAACTATTTTTGAATAAACAATATCAAAGACATAAATATGGTTGAGAAACTCACATAATGGTATAACTTGAGGCGTCCGCACATCGACCCAGATGTCGATATTACCTTCAATATCATCTTCCGGATGAATATCAAAGGTGATAACCATATCAGGCTCAAATGCATAAGTCCTGCATAGTGCTTGCCAAGTTTTGCATCCAAAATAGGTGTAGGTGTTTGCGTGGAAAATACAACCATGCTCGGTCTTCAAGTAAACTCTCTTTACCACCATAGTAGTTTTCATATGACTGAAACCTATCTTATCCAAGACAAAAACTCTTGCATGGCAGGGGATACGTGATACGTCCATTTTGCATCATGCTTTTATATCAATATTTTTTGCATTATGGGCTGTTATTACACATTATATATCAATACTTATGGCTATTCTCTCTTATTTTATAAGGTTTACCATGAAAAGGGGGAATGCCGGCACCTAGAATTCTGGCTGGAAAAGGAGCAAACATTGGAAACCTATTTTGCACTGCTCCAAATGACCTGAAACTCCACGAAACTTTTTTTTGGATTTAATAAGAATTATTGAGCGGAAGAAATACCTCAGGAGGCCCACACCCTGGCCAGGAGGGTGGGGGCGCGCCCACCCCTACTAGGCGCGCCACCCTGTCTCCTGGGCCCCCTGGTGGCCCCACGGTGTCCATCTTCTGCTATATGAAGGCTTTTACCCTGGAAAAAATCGTGGGCAAACTTACAGGACGAAACTCCGCCGCCACGAGGCAGAACCTTGGCGGAACCAATCTAGAGCTCCGGCAGAGCTGTTCTGCCGGGGACACTTCCCTCCGGGAGGGGGAAATCATCACCATCGTCATCACCAACGATCCTCTCATCAGGAGGGGGTCAATCTCCATCAACATCTTCACCAGCACCATCTCCTCTCAAACCCTAGTTCATCTGTTGTATCCAATCTTGTATCCAAAACCACAAATTGGTACCTGTGGGTTGCTACTAGTGTTGATTACTCCTTGTAGTTGATACTTATTGGTTTACTTGGTGGAAGATCACATGTTCAGATCCTTAATGCATATTATTACACCTCTGATTATGAACATGAATATGCTTTGTGAGTATCTACGTTTGTTCCTAAGGACATGGGTGAAGTCTTGCTATTAGTAGCCATGTGAATTTGGTATTCGTTCGATATTTTGATGAGATGTATGTTGTCTTTCCTCTAGTGGTGTTATGTGAACGTCGACTACATGACACTTCACCATTATTTGGGCCTAGAGGAAGGCATTGGGAAGTAATAAGTAGATGATGGGTTGCTAGAGTGACAGAAGCTTAAACCCTAGTTTATGTGTTGCTTCGTAAGGGGCTGATTTGGATCCATATGTTTAATGATGTGGTTAGGTCTACCTTAATACTTTTGGTGTAGCTGCGGATGCTTGCAATAGGGGTTAATCATAAGTGGGATGCTTGTCCAAGTAAGAGCAATACCCAAGCACAGGTCCACCCACATATCAAATTATCAAAGTACCGAACGCGAATCATATGAGTGTGATGAAACTAGCTTGACGATAATTCCCATGTGTGCTCGGGAGCGCTTTTCTCATTATAAGAAATTGTCCAGGCTTTTCCTTTGCTACAAAAAGGATTGGGCCACCTTGCTGCACCTTATTTGCTTTTATTGCTTGTTACTCGTTACATTTATCTTATCACAAAACTATCTATTACTTACAATTTCAGTGCTTGCAGAGAAAACCTTACTGAAAACCGCTTATCATTTCCTTCTGCTCCTCGTTGGGTTCGACACTCTTACTTATCGAAAGGACTACGATAGATCCCCTACACTTATGGGTCATCAATACGCTAGTAGAATAGTAAAAAAATAAAATTATAAATTGAAGCAAATGAAGCAGATGTCATGCTTAATTACGAAACAAGACTTATCATTGTGACTTACTATATCCACTTCGAAGTTCTCGTCCATCTTGATGCTGAAGCGCCTATCATCATCTAGGAAGATTCTGTCACACAGGCCGCGCTCGTGTTCGCAGTATTTGCAAATACCAAAAACCTTTTCGTCGTCAGGCATTTCCTATGTTCATATTTGAAACAGTAATTGAAAATTGATCGAAGACAACTACCAGGATACTCAACACACAAATCCGGGGCACTCGATATTTCCTACATATTCTAGCACAAGTCATGCAAAAATTCACAGAAAAATCTGGCATGACCTTTGCTAAAATAGGACATATCGAGCGCCTGAAATTTGCCGGAACAGAAATGAATCTACACTCCGGCAAAACATAGGCCACTCCGAGGTGTAACATGCAAACATGACCGGCCACTTGGGCAAGCACACAAGATATACATTTCAAAATATCTTATAGGACTCATATTGACATGAGCATTCAATAAGCAAAACCAAATCATAAAATAAATAAGTATTCAAATTAGCATGCATTCAATAAGCAAAAGTAAATCAGCTATTGCGTACGTACAACGTCGAATATTATCACTAATACATCCTGAATAGTATCATACATATAACATCACTAATAGAACTAAAAGCCTAGCGAACGACGGGTATCGGCGCGGGCGGTAGACACCCAAAGAGAAGGAACCATCACAGGATCATAGCTCCAGTGAGATCCCTGGAGAACCTGCCAGGTATTGGAGAACATGTGCTCCAGCGCAAGCAAGTAGCAATGGACGTGCGCGTCCTCCTCGCTGACACGGTGACGTACCACCTCCGTGGGGTCCTCAAGCCTCTCGACCGTCACTGGCCCACGTGACCGCCACCAAAGAAGGTTCGGGTCAACGACGCGCTGACTCCTCACCAAGCTACGCCCCCCGGTAGGTAGCGCCTCCCAATACCAGCCCGGTGGAGCCCAGTCCCGAACATGGCCCATCTGGTCAAGCAGGCATCCTCCACCGAGTCGATGATGAGGATGCGGGATAGGCATCGTCGACGTCGATGCGGGAAAAATTGCTTTAACTAAAAAAATAACAACAAATGTGACATCTTCAACTAGTTCTATTAATTCAACTAGTTCTTACTAAAAATAAACTTAATATAAATAAAAATAAACTAGTACCTAATTAGTACCTAGTTCCTACTAACTAATTAGTACCTAGGAACTACTGCCCTAATTACCATCTAATTTGATGAACCTAGGGTGTGGAAAGTGGTAGCGAATATTCCAATTATCCAACTTAAAAGTGCAATAAGTGGTCAAATTTTACTCGTTTTATGATTCATCTTAGAAATTTGATTCGTTTCCACCCTTACATGAACCCTAACTAATTTGAGCCGCATCCGCATCCGATTCGTTTCCACCCTTACATGAACCCTAACTAATTTGATGCAACTAAAATTTGAAGAACCCTAGGCAGAGGTAGGGGAGAGGGAGGAGCAGGCGTGCTCACCTCGGGTGCCTATGGCGAGGGAGGGGTAGGCGGCGTCGAGGTCGGGGTCAGGGCTCGGGCGCGTGGAGGAGGGCGGTGTCGAGGTCGAGGGCGGCGTCCGGGGCGGCGTCAAGGTCAGGGGCGGGGGCGGTGTCGAATCTGGGGTCGGGGTGGCGTCGAGGGTGTGCGGAGAGCGCGCGGCGGTCGATGGGCGACGGTGACAGTGAGAGCGGAGGAGTTGGATTTGGGGGAAGTGGTCGTGGGGAAGGACGAACCCCGTGGTTAAGTCAGAAGTAGCAGTAGCGCGTTCCAGAAAACGCGCTATTGCTAAGTTAGCTACAACGCGTTCTGCGATACGCGCTAGTGCTACTCCTTTCTATTTTTTCCCTTTTTCATTTATTTTTCTTTACAATTTATTTTTTTCCTTTCACCTTGTTCTATTTCTTTCATTTTCATTTACTTTTCTATTTGCTTTCCATTTAATTTTACATCCTTTAGTAGTAGCGCCTTTCAGCGTAAACGCGCTGCTACAAAGCAAGTAGCGGTAGTGTGGTTCGATATAGATCGCTACTACTATGTGTAGCCTATCGGCTAAGCCGTGGGAATTTTAGTAGTAGCGAGTTTAGAATCAGGCGCGCTACTGCTAGAACTTTATCTGTAGCGCGGTTTGCACAAGCGTGCTCCTGCTACTTAGCACCAGCGTGCTTTTTTGACCTGCGCTACTGCTAAAGTTCAGTGTATAAGGTTTTCCCTAGTAGTGAGGGTATTACACCACAACGGTGGCCCGAACCAATATAAATCTCTATGTCTTTGTGTCTCTGTGAGCTCTACGCGCTAGGCTAGGGAGGATCGCGAGTAGGCAGGCTGGACAGGTTGAGATCTCCGCATGCATCCCCAGTGTTCGAACCTTTCACGGGTTGCCGGATCTCGAAATCCAACAATTTTGTACTGTACAATGTGTTTATCAATGCTTACTACACCGCCAGGAGATGCTTTCTCCACTTCCGGCTTGAAAGTATAGAACAACTGGAAAGAGTCAGTCCACTTACCATAAATATTATCAAGTGCCATTTGCTTGGCATAGAAACTCTCATGTATGGAACTGCCAGGCCATACTTCTTCAAATTTTTCTGCAGTTGTGTTGGACCCACTTCTAAATCCTCTAAAACCCAGTTCTTCACTGCATCAGCAACCCGTCTGCTCTTAGCTGACCTCAATCTTTGTCTTCTGCTGACACTTGGACATGTGTGTGCAGTTTTGTTCACCTTAACCTGCATTCATGAAAGTAGCTAACACATGTGAGAACATGATGTGTTGCGACAAACAAACAAAATACCATATCAATGTGACTTACTATACATGCACTGTTAGTAGCTATAGTTAATACCTGAAACAATGTGATATGTCTCATTAAGGAGGCATGCATCCTCCATTGACACCTCTTATAGGCACAATGTATTGTCAACCTACTACTGTCACTCTTGCCTACCACAAATTCACTTTGAGTTTTGATTGAGAAAGTTGCAAGGGCATTTCTATGGTCTAAAGCACTGAAAAATATAGTTCCCTATTTTAAAGAAGGATCATCTCTGTTGTATTGCACATCTGGCCTTTCCTCATCAGATGTCTCAGAGTATCCCATGTCCATGTCCTCCTCCTTCTCATCCTCAACTGCCTCAGCAAACATGCCTTCTGGTGGTGGAACATCATCATCATCCCCTCATCAGCTTTCTCCTTGCCATTCTTCCTTGTAACAAACTGTGGAAATAGCCTTTCATCCTCATCATCAATAGGCCAATCATCAGGTAGTCCCTCCTCAATATAGGGATCAGCAGAATCTCTGCTATTAGTGGGACCTACATGACTAGGAACTTCTTCAGTAGGTGTTCCTGGTACCTGCATTGAGTTCTCTCCTGCTTCTCTGACTCTCAAATGAGCTACTATTTTTCTGCCCATAGATTGGTTGCTCCTACCTCTACCTCTAGAACTAGATTGTGATCATGTTCCTCTGTTATCTAGTTGTCCTCTTTTCCTTTGTATGACACTAATTTATAGTTTGGCAGGGAAAGAATCATGTATTACAAACATGATTCTCAGCTCATCATCACATTGGATAGGGACCCAAGCTGATTTATTAGTGTCCCAGTACCTGAATTCCACTGCATCATATAGTCCCCATGGATAGAGAGCACATATGGCAGATCTAAAGTGATTAAATGTCTAGTCATTGTCTGCAACAAAAGGAAATGACAAGCCCGTACTGGATGCTTTTGTACCAGCACTAAACAGTGTGGTTTCCATTCTACATTCCATCCCAATTTCTTTATCAGGATCAATCATACGATAACCATGGAAAACACAAACAGAACCGAATGCCATGAGTACTAAGAACTAGGTCAACAAATAAAACTACAAGAACAAATTCAACTATGAACGCCATGACGATGCGAGAGATTTGAAATGAAAAACTAACCCGCCAAAGAATTCTTCTCTGGCGGCGGAGTGCGCCCTCGTTGGCCGCCGCCACCAAGACCACTATCGCCCTCCATCCCGTGGCCCCGATGCGTCCTTCTAGCCGCAGCAGAGTGCACCACGAATCAGATCTGAAGCTCCACCGCGGCCGCCATGTGTCAATCGAGCCTTGCTTGCTGGATCGAGCGAGCTAGTGTTAGGGTTATGCTGAGCCGCGATTTGGGGGAGAGAGTGAGAGCGTGCGGCTCGGGGAGAGAGTGAACAGGCAAATGGGGCCCAACTGTAAGGACGGGGGTAGCCTGTTAGCGGTCAAACAACCTTGTTAGGACGGAAACGGCATGGAAGGGCATTTCTATAAGAGCACATGACGGCAGAGGGGCAAATTTGAGCAGGCTTGAAAATTAGGGGCAAATATGAGTAGTGGGTTCGAGTTATGGGCACAGATATAAAAGACCCATTTATTTTCGTCTTACATTTCCGCTCGTACAACCACTCAATATTTTTTATCCATTTCACTTCGCTTTGGGCCGCATTTGACTCGCAGACATTGTTATATTTAAACTCTACAAGAGATAGAGACTGATTCATGTGTATTATAGGAGATCGATACGCTACAATTAAACACTATACACTTGCAGGACATAGGTTGCCACCCAACTATTCTGATTGAAACATTGCCTCGTTGAAGTCCCCCACGCACAACCAATGGTAAATTATCTTAGGTTCTAAGATAGCACAACATATCTCTTCTTCCTCACTTCAGTTTTTCGTTCCCCATATATTGCAGTGAATCTTCAGGTTATTCCATATGCTTTAATCTCAGCATGTAAATAATATTGGGACCATGGTTGCACGGTAACTTCCAAGTTATCTCTCCACCACAATGCTAGACCGTCACTCTGCCCCACACGACTCACTGTCACACCTTGTAAACCCAAGTCTCCACTTGAGCTTCTCAATCGCATTCGCCTTTTTTCGTCTCACAAAGAAAAATACTGCCGCTCGGTTGTATGACCTAATCCGGTCCCGGGGTTCGCTAACCATCGAGTCCAACCCCAATCCTTGACAACATCAGAGATTCATTGGTCTCGACGACCCTGCTGTCCCGCAGAGTCCGCCGCTACAGGCAGTTAATCAATAAATTACTTTCTCTATGTCTATTTACTTTCTATATCTTAAGTGCTCAATTATTTGATCTACCGATAATGCTCTATCTACGAAGAGATCTACGTAAGGTAACGTAACCTTCCTAATAATAATTTTCTCCCCCCTGATTTTTAATGGGGTGGGCCCCTCAATCCCCTTTAATCCAATCCTGATTGTTCAGGTTGTACATTACGTAAAACACGTACATTACTTTACGTATGTGTAGCATTGCCGTTTATCTACGACACTCCCGCTCCGTAATTCTTGGATCGGACTCGCCGGCAAAAGTTCGCGAACAAATGCAACTTCCGCGACAAAAATATCTGAACCATGAAACAGACTGCGAGAGAAGACAAATGCCACGGCAGACGTGTGCAATGACCTAAGGCCAACTTCACCGTGTGACCCAAACGGACGTCCGTTTTGTCCGGATTCTGTCTGTTTAGGTAAGGCAATGGGGTCGTGTCCGGACAGTTTTCGGGATGCGGTGGCCGTGCGCCCAGCGCGCGAACGCATCCCGGCCGCATCTTGTCTACGTGCACATTTCTTTGCAAGTCCTTAACTTTTTTTCATCATTCATTTTTGGTACATGACAATACCTCATCACATTTTGACTAGTAAAGTAAGGCCAGAGAAAACAAGAACCACAAGAATACATTTAAAAAGATACCCAACTTCCATAACTGCTCCCTTGAGTTGGGTTAGGGCCTTCTCGTTGCACTCATTGTTGATTTGTAGAGGAGGCTCGACATTGCACCCTCCTTTCTTCTTCAAGCCAGGAGTTGATGTTTCTTCTTCACACCTAGTCTCGTGCCTAGCCTCTAATCTAGCAACAAGTGCACTTATCTCATCTACAGCCTCTATGCTAGCTAAAAGTGCACGAACATGTACTAAATTTCGCTCTATCAACATATCGATGTACTCTTCTTCTCAATACCAAAACTTGCATCAATTCTACACAATAAAATTTGAAGTTAGCACAACTAGTCTAATCCGAGAGCACAAACCGAAGCTAAAAAAGCACATACCCCATCGTTTAAGCACTTGATGAACACCCATCCGGGATGTTCCGGCGTTGTAGACATGCGGCGCACGACCATCCTTGGGCAGTGGTCGCACTTAATGAGTGGCAATGGTGCGCCGACGAGCTTTTGGGCATGCACCGAGCCCGGCCGGCCGCCATTCGTGTATCTGCCGGCGGACCACCGACGGTGCAGATCCGAGCGGCTAGAGGACGAGCAACTGCCTGCATGTGGCCTTGCGGCCCTGCCAGGGCCTTCCGGCGAGGTGCCCGGCCAGTCCATGGCGCGGCCCGGCCTCCAACAGTCGGGCGAGCTCAAGACCGACCGGATCCGCCCCAAATCCGGCAGGCGGGTGCGCAAACCAGGTGGCCGTGGTTGGGTAGCTCGGCGGCGCCGAGGGGAAGGGGCTGGGCGAGCGTGCGTCTGAGCTGCATGGCTGCAATGGCTGCGGCGGCGACGGCGAGGGAAATAGTGAGAAAGAGGGGAGAAGAGTGGAGTGGGGTGCGGCCGGAGGGAGGGAGGGGGGCGGATAGAAAAAAGCCCGTCCTGTGCCACCGACGGGCGGGCCAGGGGAGGACACGCGCAGACGGCCGGCGCGTCCGCGTGATGTTCGTTTCACCCCAAAAGCGACGCAAACTTGGACCGCGGATGGGTCGAACACGGACACAAAACGGACAAAAGTCCGTTTGCTCCCGCACGCTGAGCCGTCCGGTTTGTCACTTTTATCCCAAACAGCCGGGGCCGGATAGGATTAGGTCGCGCGGTGGAGTTGGCCTAAGCACACTGAACATGGCGGTACGAAGCACGCAGTGACTAGTGAACAAGACGCCGTCATCTCCAGGCTCCCATCGGCACTCCCACACGACGTCCTAACCGGTAACCACCTACCAAAAACTCACCCCGCTCCCCTCAAAAAAAAAACTCACGCCGCCAACCCAAATAATTTACCACCACCACCTCTCCCCAACCTTCTCACTTATTTACTGCCGCAAAATCCTCTCCTAACTTTGGATCACAGGATTAGAAAACAAAGAAATTCAAAAAACACAGGAATTTGACGGGATTGTAGGTGCAAAACAGAGGATTACAAAATAGAGGAAAACTATAAGAATGGTCATTTGGATGGAACACAGAAAAAACACAGGAAAAGTGCCTCGATCCTACGCGAATCAATGTAAAAAAGAGGTTATAGTGGATGTTGAAATTCCTATAGGATTGAGGTGTAGGAATGCATCCATAGGAATTTTGGAGGTGTGGTTCCTTTAATCCACAGGGCTTCTTTAGGAAAAAATTCAATGGATTGGAATCCTCCAATATTCCTATGAAAATCCTTCAATCCAAAGAGGGCCTAAGTTTTTCTCCTCCCCTCCCTCCGTTTTTAAACAAACCTTCCTTCGTGCCGCACACCCCAAAAGCCTAGAGCCAAAACCCAAGCAGAGCAGTGTACACGCACAAGCGCTTCCACACAGAAGCAGCCGTGGCCATGGCCATGGCACTGCTCCTCCTTGCCACGGCGGCGTCGGCGGCGGTAGCCGGAGCCTCCTGGAGCCCGCGGCCAGAGGCGGACCTCGTGACCGGGCTCCCAGGGCAACCAGAGGTCGGGTTCAAGCACTACGCCGGCTACGTCGGCGTCGGAACGGGCGGCGACAAGGCGCTCTTCTACTGGTTCTTCGAGGCCGAGAAGGAGCCGGAGAAGAAGCCCCTCATGCTGTGGCTCAACGGAGGTACGCACGTGTTCATCCCTTCAGCTCTCTCGATTGCTGCCCACTTGTGATTCCTGCTTTCGCTTTCTTTTTTTTCTTTTTTTTGAGGATACTTTCGCTTTCAGTGTTCCATGACGAACATTTCTATAATTTTAGCCTACTCCCGTAGCGGTTACCGTCCGTGTCATGCGAAAAATGCAGCCGCGGAGTGCGGCCGTCGGTTGCAAATTCGCTAACATACGCTAATTTTTCGGCACGGCACAGTGAGCTTTTTCAGTTTCTAACTTGCTCATAACGTATATTGGCAACATGTATAGACAAAGCAGTAGATACAATACGACGAATTCAAGGCAAAACCGTAGCCTTGGATTGATTGATGTGCTCTCCCATTCTCCATCTTGTTCATTTCTCGCGTACCCATCCAAATGTGTTGCTCATTTGGCAAGTCCTATTCGGAAAAGCTTGCTCGAGCCCTCCAGGCAGTTGCAACTGCCTGCAGGGCCGCGTGGCCACCCTGTCTGTGGCGACGGAAGAATGGCACTTTCCTTCCGGCAATAAAAGCTCAAAGGCAAAGGCGCCAGAATCCATCCACAGGGAAGGCGAGGCATGCGCTCAGATTCAGAGCAGCTGGGAGGTAGAGGAGAGCATAGCCTCGCGGCGCAGAGGAAAAAGACGCTGCAAAAGATGGCAAACGGAGAAAAGAAGGCTCTCGAGGCAGCGCTACAGGAGAGCAGATCCTGTTCCTGCCCTGCCCTGCAGGCCCGGAAGAAGCTTGGCCTGCGCCGACGAGCGGCACGGACAAAGCTCGAGGGCCATGGCTAGTCTAGAGGAAAGATGGGCAAATGGGGCACCTCCCCACCCCACCCCACCCCATCGTAGGACCTGCATTAAACCAAAAACAAGAGATGGTATCAGAAATGCCCTTGGATCCTTGTGGATTTACAAAGGTTAATAATTCCTGCTCCTGCTGCGGCGTGAGCATGTGTTTCTTCAGAGCTACTGCAAGAATATCTCGTAAGCGTTACGGTCTGATGTTACATCTTTGTCCTGGTATCCAGCACGTGCTGCGGTGTACTGGTGTCATAGCTCCCAGGTGATAATCTTTTTTAGGAGGATACTGAGGAACGTGGATATGCATGCATGGAGATTTTTTCCATAGCATAAAGAAACAGTGAGAAAAATAATGTCGAAAATCAGTCAGTTAGCTAACTGCTAGTGCTGCATGGAAATGCGAGTCGTTACCGCTTTGACTGGGAGGGGACTCGCCCAATCAGCTGTCTCATCCCCCTGTCGTCGCCTTTGCGTCTGATCTCTCAGTAAGAACAGAACAGTGGTGTAATTTTAGCACAGCACCTAGACTAAACAATTCGACAGGCCATCCATCTCGCACTAGCCAGTGGATAGGACTGTCAGCATATGTGCAGAGCGAGCAGTCAATTGATCTGCAGTCGCCTCTTTACAACTGAATTATCTGATGGACCGAAGATAATAAATCCTTGTGTGGTAGAGTACTACTAACTGTCTACCGTGCGATTGCAGGGCCTGGGTGCTCGTCCATCGCCTACGGCGCCGCGCAGGAGCTGGGCCCGTTCCTGGTCAGGAGCTACGGCGCGAACCTCACCCGCAACGCCTACGCGTGGAACAAAGGCAAGCACACGCCACACATACAGTGCCACTCTCTCGCTCAACTCCTATGGAAAAAACGTACGTATGTCTGATCGGGCGCTTCAAAATTTTGCATCGGTTTCAGCCGTGAACCTGCTGTTCCTGGAGGCGCCGGTGGGCGTGGGGTTCTCCTACACCAACAAGACGGCGGACCTGGGCCGCCTCGGCGACCGCGTGACGGCGCAGGACTCGCACACCTTCCTCCTCAACTGGCTCGCCAAGTTCCCGGAGTTCAAGGGCCGCGACTTCTACATCGCCGGAGAGAGCTATGCCGGTATGTACCTTGTACGGGCCCTAGGTCCGAAGGAGCAGCAGTACTATCCTCCACTATGTTAAGCTAAGCTGCGTCGTAAACTGTGGGTAAAGATAATATGCTGCTGAAGCTGCCGTGATCTGCTTTTTGCTGCAGGGCACTACGTCCCACAGCTCGCAGATCTCATCTACGAGGGGAACAAAGCGGCGGGCAGAGGCAGAATCATCAACCTCAAAGGTTTCATAGTAAGCTCGGCTCCACCCCGAAAGGGCAACTGGTCCATCTTGTTATGCTTGCAATCATGCCATTAGGACTGCTAAGTGGCAGGTGAAACAGCTTCTACACTCTCGTGCCTGCGATCATAGTTAGTTAGTGGCCAAGAAAGATAAAGAGGAAAAGGTAAAAAGAGCGTGATATAGGAGTGAAAAGATTCAGTGCTGCGGAAAGAAGATTATTCCAAAGATGGCCACGAGCGTGCCTACGGATCTCCACTACTTAGTATCTTTACTCGCTTTAGCTCGCGGCCAACTGCCTGTGTCAAACCCTTTGTAACCGCGGTAATAATTCCGCGTATGCATCGTGCGCCCCTGCGAAATCAGAAGAACGTATCTGCTTTTGTACTTGAGACTGCGACGATTTCACCTGCGCCGTTGTCCGTGCCTTTTTTCCAATTTTTTTCTTGTGTGGATTACAGTAATGGATTAATGATTGGATTGGGTTGTCATCACAGATTGGCAACGCGGTGCTGAACGACGAGACGGACCAGCTGGGCATGGTGGAGTACGCGTGGAGCCACGCCATCATCTCCGACGAGCTCCACTCGGCGGTGACGCGGGAGTGCGACTACTTCAGGGAGGAGGCCGACGGCGGCAAGCCCGGCAAGGGCTGCTCGTCGGCCGTCCGCGCCTTCATGGGCGCCTTCGACGACATCGACATCTACAGCATCTACACGCCGACGTGCCTCTCTCCCTCCGCCGGCCCCGGCTCCACGGCGCCGCGCCCGTCCAGGCTCGTCGCCGCGCCGCGCCTCTTCTCCCAGCACGTACGTCCTAGCTACCCTCTCTGACATCTCTGGTGCATACAGTGTGCGCGAGAAAGAAAATAGTAACTGTCTTGTCGTGGTGGTGCGTACGCAGGAGGCATGGCACATGATGAGGCGTGCGCCGGCGGGGTACGACCCGTGCACGGAGGCGTACGTGACCAGGTATTTTAACCGCCAGGACGTGCAGCGGGCGCTGCACGCCAACCGGACGGGCCTCAAGTACCCATACTCGCCTTGCAGGTTGGTGTTGGTACCCTACCCACGCTCTCTTGTGTCCTCTCTACCCTGCTCTGCTCAACCCATCCCGGCAGCACGCAGTCAATACTGCACCTGCACGCTGCTCTGCCTACGAGCCTTCCAGCTCGTGGACTGACTGCACGGCAACGCTCTCCTAGTAATGGTCTAATGGCCCCCCATCCACGTGCTACCAGCCATGAAATGTAATGGCAGACGCCCGTCCTCAGATCTGATATTGCAACTTGCAACTGTGTTGGTCCTTCTGCGTGAGTGTGTGACATGGACTGCCATCGCCATGCGGTTTACCACCGTCTATCCACTGCGTAGCTCTTGCGGAATGTAGTCAGTAATGACAGTGGAGGACTTGTTTATTTGTGGTGCAGTGCGGTGATAAGTAAATGGAACGACTCGCCGGCGACCGTACTCCCCATCCTGAAGAAGCTCATGGCCGCCGGGCTGCGCGTCTGGGTCTACAGGTACTGAATGAAACCTTGTGAAATAGAAAGAACTACTGTCAAAAGCTCTATGGCAATGTCCTAAACTCACATGCGATCTGTGATACGACGCAGCGGCGACACGGACGGGAGGGTGCCGGTGACGTCGACGCGGTACAGCGTCAACGCGATGAAGCTGCGGGCGCGGGCGAGGAGCGGGTGGAGGGCGTGGTTCTACCGGCAGCAGGTGGCCGGGTGGGCGGTGGAGTACGAGGAGGGGCTGACACTGGTGACGGTGCGCGGCGCGGGGCACCAGGTGCCGCTCTTCGCGCCCGACCGCTCGCTCGCCATGCTCTACCACTTCCTCCGGGGCCAGCCGCTGCCGGCCGCCGCTCCACGCTAGCGGAAGTGTGTGCGGTCCATTGTTCTGCTCAGCAAAGCTACGAGCAAGTGCTTCACTGGGTAGCGTTGTTGTATGCAACTGATGCGACGATCATCAGTGTGGGATTTTACTGGGAGGTTAAAGTGTATTTTACCGTTCAATGGAACTGTCGAGCATTGCCGTATATCAGTTTATTACTACCAGCCAAAGAAGGACTTGTCACACAAAAAAGAACACGGCAACACTGAATATCGCTAGAGCTCGGCCTATCACCTGCAATTCGAAGGAATGGTAAGTCTGAATCCTACAAATGTATATGGAGGATATGGGCTCCTGTCAAGTGCAAGATCTTCCTATGGACGGCAGTGCAGCGCAAGATTCTGATGCTCAGAGGTTGGGAGAAAAACACTTCTGCTTCCATACAACCCTTAAACACATCAACGGACAAGATCTGTTCATACCCCTTCATAATAAAAGATAGGATAGTCTTTTTTTTTTGAGAAAAAAGGGATAGGATAGTCTTTCTAGAAAATACTTGCGGGGATATTTCTAAGTCCGCCTTGGGCCGGCCCATTAGTGAGTATGAACTGTAGCAAGCTTCAAAAATCCAAAAAAATCATATACCCGTAGTTAGGCTTCGATCTCAAGACCTCAGGTGGAGGTGAACTTGCTAATACGACCAGAACAAACACGATTTGCTGATACATTTGCAGCGCAGTTTCTTATGACCTGAATGGACGTACTGTAGGACTTTTTTCTCAAAAATACTGTCGCAGAACAAAATTGATACGTACTGTACAACTTGGATGGACACTGTAGCGACCAACATGGGGCAATGTAGCTAAAGCGTTTTTTATAGCTCAACAAAAACTAATGTGGTTTTTCATCTTTTGGAATATTTTTTGAAACATGAATATTTTAGAAAAATGAAACATTTTCCAAAATTTGAACTTCTAATGGAAACGTGTTTTTTTTTCAAATGTATGAACCATTTTTTATGAAAAATAATGTGACTTTGTGAATATTTTTCAAATTTAAGAACAATTTTTCAGAATTGTAAACATTCTTGTGAAACTGCAAACATTTTTTCGAAAAGGAGAATAACTTATCAAATGAGTGAACATTTTCTTGAAAACATGAACAATTTTTAAATTTTCGAACAAATTTTTTGAAAATTTGCAAGCTTTCTTCGGAAACACAAACATTTTTTAAAAAATTTACGAATATTTTTAGAATATACTAGCAGTTTCTGAAAACATTTTTCAATTGCTAGGGCCAAAGCATTTTTTTTATTTTCAGTTTTTTTCGTTTTCCCTCTCTTTTTGTTAATTCATTTTTTACTTTTGAACTTTATGATTCTTTTGTTAATTCAGTTTTCAGTTTTTTCCGTTTTCCCTCTCTTTTTTACTTTTGAACTTTGGCATAACACAAAATGTTCTTGTTTTCAAATATTGTTTATAATTCTAAAAAAGGTTCTGAAATTTCATAAAAGTTCCAGTTTTTGAAATTTTTTGTTCACAAATTCAATAAATGTACGTGTTTCAAAAAAGTTGTGATTTTTTTTAAAGAAGTACGTGGTTTGCCATTTTTGTTTGAAATTTCCATCAGATTTTCGTAATTTTTTAACAATTTTGGAAAAAGTGTTCCAGTTTGTAAAATTTTCATACAAACTTTGTAATTCCAAAATTGTTGAAAAAATTCAAGAAATTTCTAGGACAAAATAAAATGTTCATGTTGATTGTAAATGACATAAATTACAAATACACTTATCTAAACTTCTAAGGCCATGGATAAATGATCACAACTTCTTGTAACAGCCTGGCACATGCATATGAGGCATCCATACTAGGTTTAAACGACTTCTGGCACAATTTACATGTTGCAGTGCGTCCGACTATTTATCGGCCTATTTTCACCGAGAAAACTCCAGAAAATGCAAAACCTTTCAAAAATCTAAATAACTTGGCATGGTGCTTTAAATTGGTTGTAGAGGCTGGTGGAAAACATTTGGTGTCATTTAACGGATGTCAAAAAACAACGAGCTTTCAAAAAGACCCTTCTGGCCTAAGCGGACATCCTCTATTGAACATAGTCTATTTTTGGCTTCTTTGAAATGAACCCCGCTTTTGCAAGAAGGTAGGCATGCCCATGATAGGTACATACCTGGTTCAGACGATTTTCGACACCGTATGAAAGTGGTAACACATCCGGCCATTTATAGTCCTTTTTAACCAAAAAACTTTGGAAAATGAAAAACTAGCTGACAACCCAAATTATTTTGCATGGTGCCTTGAATTGGTCATACAAGCCCATGAAAAATGGGGTCATTATAAGGAAAATACAAAACTTGTCGAAAACCAAAACAACTTTTTATGGTGCCTTGGGTTGGTCTTATGAGGCGATGAAAAAAAATATTAGGGCCATTTCAAGGATGTCGAAAAACAACGTGCTCTCATACCAATCTGAACACCCTCCATTGAAAATGGTGTTTTTGTGGACATCCTTGAAATTACGCCAACTTTTTGCCACTAGGTGGACATGCCAATGGTAGGCATCAATGACAGGTTTGAACGACTTCCGAGACTGTATGCAAGTTGTGACATGTCTAGGCATTTATCGACCTTTTTTGACCAAGAAAACTTTAGAAAATGCAAAACTTGTCAAAAACCCAAGCAACTTGGCTTGGCGCCTTGAATTGGTTATACAAGACCATGAAAAAAATATTAAGGGTATGGATGCCTATCATGGGCATGCCACCTGCTGGCAAAAGTTAGGGTCATTTCACGAATGTCCAAAAAACACTATGTCCTACGTAGCGTGTGCGACAGTGGCGGAGACAGGGGGGCAGGGGCCTGCCCTC